>NW_020799113.1:18111099-18185548 GCF_003259725.1 Athene cunicularia | reverse complement strand
TGCAGTGGGTGTGTAATGGGAGTACAACGGGTGTGCAACGGGAGTGCAGCGGGTGTGCAATGGGTAATGGGTGTGCAGCGGGTGTGTAACGAGTGTGGAAAGGGCAATGGGTGTGTAACGGCAGTGCAGCGCGTGTGTAACGGCAGTGCAGTGGGTGTGTAATGGGAGTGCAGCGGCTGTGCAAAGGGTAATGAGTGTGCAGCAGGTGTGCAACGGGAGTGCAGCGGGTGTGCAAAGGGTAATGGGTGTGCAGTGGGTGTGTAACAGGAGTGCACCAGGTAACGGGCCTGCAAAGAGCACATAAAGGGTAATGGGTGTGCCAAGGGCAACGGGTGTGCAAAGGGTAATGGGTTTGCAGAGGGCGTGCAACAGGTAATGGGAGCGCAAAGGGTGTGTAATCAGAATGCAGACAGTGTGCGGGTGTGCAACAGGCACGGAGGAGTGTACTAGGCTGTATTTGGTGCCCAGAAGAGATGATGGGGGGTGTGCACCGAGGGTGTAACAGAGGTAAGTGACCCTCTGATAGGCGTGGAAGAGGCACAGGAGTGTAACAGGGGTGTAAGGGGCAGGGGGTGCAATGAGGGGTTACGGGGTGTAACAGGACGTTACAGGGGTATAACAGGCAGGGCTGTGCATTACAGGGGTGTAATGGGCTTCGGGCACATACGTGTGGGTGTAATGGGTGTGTAGCAGGGGGATGTGTCTGTGAAAACTGCAACAGGTGTGCAGCCAGTGTGCAAGGGTGTTGTCCTGGGCAGGCAATGGGTGCGTAATGCACAGGGGTGTGTTGGGAGGGTACAAGGGGCATGTAGTGGGTGGGCGCAGGCACAAGGGCTGTAGAAGCGTGTGATGGGTGTGTAAGGCGGGGGGTGATGTGTGCAGTGGGGGGGGTGTGCAAGGGCAGCGCACACCAGGGCGGGGTGTGCACACAGCGGGGTGGCACAGGCCGGGGGGCAGCACTGTTGCTCTCTGCAGCCCCTCACCTTCCCTGGCTGGTGGGAGGGGGTCGCCCCATCCCTCCCCAGGGTGCCATCGGGAATGAACCCTTGTGGTTAAACCCTTTCCTCTCCCGCTTGTCTGTTTGCCCTTGGCTGCACGGCACATCGTGGCACACCATGGCACACCACGCCACCTCACACCACGCCATGCCAAGCCATGCCATGGTAGCCCACATGCTTTCCACCTGGCCTGTTCCAGCAGCCCGGCCATGAGGCCCACGGGCACCGAAACAACCGGTGACCCGGGCCTGACACTGCCGCACGCTGAGCCGCAGTCCCTGCCTGCAGCTCCGGCGCTGCCAGCGTCTGCACGGAGCTGGGAGCAGGCTGGGGGGGCGGCTGCAGGGCTCCCTTGTGGGAGGCACGGGTGCGACTTACACAGATGTGTGAACTGTGGGATGTGCAAGCTGCATGGGCATGCACGAGCTGCAGGACAGGGTAAGCTGCATGGGCCCAGCAGACGTGCAAGCTGCCTGGGCGTGTGAGCTGTATGGAGGCATCGGACCTGCAGGACACACATGAGCTGCAGGGACGTGCCTGAGCTGCACAGACATGTGCAAGCTGCAGAGACACGCACGCGGCTCACCAAGCAAGTGTGGCCCAGCACAGCAGCGTGCGAGAGCCGGGTGTGCACAGGCAGCGGAGAGCATGGGGCTGTGTGTGAGTGTGGGCAGAGCAGGCAGGTTGTGGGGGTGCCCAGCAAGCGTGCAAAGCGCACACACGTGCAGGGAGCACGTGAAGGGCACCCAGCACCACACGGGCACACACACGTGAGGGGTGGCAAGCGAGTCTGCATGAGAGCCGCAGGGCCGGCGAGCGAGCGGTGCTCGCAGAAGCAGGCCAGGAACGCACCTCTGCCCGTGCACATGCCTCCCGGCCGCGTTCCCCCACCAGGCATTTCCTCTTGGCCGTGCTCGCCCTCGGGGGTTGCCTTTGGGCCATGCTGGCATGTGGCGGTGGAGTCGAGGCCAGATTGCAAACACGTGCCCTTCCCCAAGAATTGGGGCTTGTTCTGCTCCCTGAGAGCCACCAGCACCGCTCCCCAGCACCACAACCTCCCTGCACCATCCCCTGCTCGGGGGCAGGTTCCCCTGTGCATCGCTGGCAGCTGGGGAACTGAGGCACAGCTGAGGGTGGGCAATACCTAGCAGTGGGGACTGCGGTCGCGCCCGCAAACCGCAGCCACCCTGGCAGGCACAGCCGGAAGACTGCGGTTTCCTCTTGCTGGTGGCAGCGGTGACAGTGGTGACAGCGCAGGGGCTGAGCCCCGCAGGGGTTCCCAGGGTGTGCTCTGAGCTCCCCGGCGCCTCTCCTGCTGCCACGGCCGATCCCACGAGGCCACAGTGTGTTTGCTTCAGAGACCCCAAGGCTGGCCATCACCCCCCTGCCCAGCAGTGAGTGTCTCTCCTTGGGATCCCTGGGCTGTCCCCAGGGTGAACCTGCCACATGGCTTCGGGCAGGTGCCGAGGGGTTCACAGACTCCTCACTTTGGTACTTAAAGCAGCAGGGATTCTATTTTTCCCCCTCCCCATGGCGATGCTCAGATCAAAGCGTCCCCTGTCGATACTCAATACTGGCCATTTTTGGTGCATTGGAGCCAAAATCGCTGCTTGCATCTGCTGCGTGCCCTGAGCTGGCAACAGCTCCTGCGCCCCTCTGCTTCTGCAGCCAAGCGCCCAGGGGGTGGCAGGCACCAACAGGTCTCCCTTCAGCTTCTCCCACCTCTAAGAAAATGGATGTGCCAAAAAGATCAAAAGTAGAGTGTTACACGCTCAGAGCCGTGTTGGCGCAGCCAGAGCCTCCCTGTGCCACTGGCGGTGGGATACGGTGAGGGCCCCACTGGTCCTTCACCGTGGTTCTTCACCGGCTCCAGCAGATGCAGGGCTGGACATTTTGGGATGGATGCTGCTCGGGATGCAGGTTGCCCCAGCAACGGTTGCTATGGAAAACACTTTGGCGACAAAATTTCCAGCCATATTCATGTGTCCGTCATTGCCTTCAGGAGAGTCCCTGGTGTCCAGCAATCCAGGCATGGCCGGCTCTGCACCGGCCAGGCTGCCACCGCCTCTGGGGGGGATTGCCTGGGCTGAGCCCAGCTTTTCCTGGCTTCTTCTGCTGGGTCCTGGCATAGGAAGGTGTTGGAACCCTAAATGGGCGGTTCAGGGGAGCATGCATGGGACCGGAGGCACAGGATGTGCTGTGCCACACCATGTTAATTGGCTAATTGCTGATTGATGCCCTGTTGGCCCAGCCAAGCCCCAACTGTTGGACTGGATGCGTTTTGGTGAACCCATGCTGGGGCACAGCTCTGGGACAGTGGGACATCGCAGAAAAGGGGATGGCACTGGGACATTTGTGGAGCTGGACCCATCCCCAGTGGGGACCAGCAGCTCTGGATGGGGCTGCCTGCTCCTGCCCGCAGCACCTGCCTGCAGCCCCATCGGGCCTGTGCTTCGGAAAGCTGCCTCCCGCCTCCTGGAGCAGCAATAGGATTACACGGGACTGAGTCTCCTAGTGATGAACGGAGAAATAAATCCTGTAAGGCAGGATGGGATTTATTAGACTTCAATATTCTGGAAATAATGAAGACATTTCTCTTGGCTTGTAATATCATGGGACCCAACAGGATCATGACAAAGATTTATCCCCATGACTTTCCGTGGTGCTGCATCGGTTTTTGGCTGTGGGGAGGGGACAGCAGGGGAGACCACTCGCCTTTCCAGAGAGCAGGATGGCGGGGCACCCTCCTCATCTCCAGAAGATCCAAGGTGGAGCATGGGCCTCGGGCTGCCCCAACAGTAGTGACTCTCTTCATCTCCTCATTCATCCCCTGGCGAGGGCTGGCGCTCATCCTCGCCCCCGGCCGGGGCTCGCTGCTGGGAGCAGGAAGGGCTGGCGGTGCCACCACCACCGGCTGAACTTCAAATGCTGGTGCCACCAGCACAGGAATGCCCCGGGGTGGGGACCCTCACTCGGATGGGGTGGGAGACCTCCAAGCTGCCCTGTTACTCCCTGTTAGTCCTGATCCCACTGCAGTCAGAAACCCCACTGTGCTGCTGGATGGCACACGGCTGTGAGGAAAAGAGGGGGGAGAGGCTGAAAACAGCCGCTTGGAGCAGAGGATGCGGTGCCCCCAGCATCACCTCCCAGGGCCCTGCAGGGAACTGGGGCTCCGGCTGTGGGGAGATGCCCCTTGGGGCCCACCCCGAACGCTGCTTCCTCCTTCTCTCACCTGCCAGCTGGGGCACAGCACACAGTCACGCTTTGCCCCGTGGTGGCTCAGCTGCCCCAAATCCCATTGAGGTCCTTGGGATGACCAGGGCAGGGGCCCACGGGATGCAACCTCAGGCCAGCTCTCAACCTCCTCCCATGTCAAGAGCCGGAGGCATCCCTATCACTGCATCCCCATCACCGAAGCAGCTTTAAATGCATGACATTACCTCCCCGCCCGTGAGTTCGGCAGCCCCATAACAGCCTCCCCTGGGCAGCCTCCCCAAACCCTGGCAAACGGCTCCATAAAGGCGAGCCCACGGGCGCGGGTGGGATGTGGCCGGTTTTACCGCAGCTCTGGAGTGCGGCCGCAGCAGCAGAAGCCCCGACCGTCGGGGCGCACAGACACAATCGCTGCCTTGTTCGGGGCCTGGCCGCACAAGGGGCCCCTTCAGGCGGGCAGGGAAGGGGGAGCTTCTAGGGGTGAGGTGACGCTCGGGCCATGAGGGACTCCTTGTAGGGACTCCTTGTAGGGCCAAAATTAATCCCTGGGTGGGTTCCGAACCACAGAGGATACGTGAGCTTCTTGGAGAAGACAGCTCAAGGTGGCAATGTCTTGAAAGAGGCACCCACATTTCCTGGGAGCTTTGCTCCTTCCAGAAAGCTCAGGGCTGGTGGGGATGCTGAGGGCTGGCAGGTACCGGGGCCACCCCCTCCATGGGAAGGCAGCTGGGCAATGGAAATAGCAAGTAGAGTGGGGTTTTGGCTTTTTTTTTTTTTTTTTTTTTTTTCCCCTTCCTTAGCAGCCAAGCTGTGTTTTCTGGAGACCTGTAAATCACTCCTCGTCTTCAGGAAAGAGAGGCGAGGAATACATGATCCAACCCAGCAAAAACGCCGGATGCTCGGGAGCGGGCATGGAGGGAGCCAGAAATCAGCCCCAGGCCGGAGGCTGCCTCAGGCCATCCCGCCGAGCCCACCCCAGCTTGCCGGGCCAGGAGCTGGCACTGCAGCCCAGCATCCTCGAGCCGAGCTGGGCACGCCACGCTGCTGCGAGCTGGGGAGCCCAGCGGAGAGGAGCTGAGGCTCTCGGCCACCGCTGTTAAACCACACTTTTCCAGCAGGTCAGGTTGCTTCCAAGATTTCAAAATTTTCCACGTTTGCTCAGCTGAAGGGAAGGAAAAACCCTGGAGAAGAAAGGCTGGAGAGTCCCTGGAGAGCAGAGCTGGGGCTGGCAGGCAGGATTCCATAAACTGGGGGTCACTGATTTTCCTAGTTCACCCGCATGCCAGTGGAAGCTGTGCTGGCCAGATCCCACTAACACACCATTAGTGTGTATGTAAATCCAAAGCCACCCCCCACAGCCATCCGGAGCCGATGCTGCTGCAAGGCTCTCTCTGAACACAGCCTGGAGCTCTTCAAGGCTTTTAAGAGCAGGGCTGGGGTTGGTGCCTCTGGCCTTCGGGATCTCCAAAGGTTCCCCTGTTGCATCGCCATTCAGCCTTTGCTCATAATACGATGCACAGAATTATCTTCCATTTCTAACCTACTTTTCACCCCAGGATGCTGCTGAGCTGCTGGAGCAGAATGAGCCCTAAAATGCAGCTGTGCTAGGGACCTGATAGGGCAAGCAAGCACCCAGCAGCACCCAGGATGTCCGTGCCATGGCAAAGATTTTGGTCCCAGGGAGCCAGACGCTGTGGGGACCCAACCTGTGTGGGGGTGACGGGGCCCTTCCCCACCTCCATCCAGCGTGCGAGGTCCCAGGACCACAGTCCTGAGGGGCCACAGGGGAGAGAAGATCCCAAATATTCTCTCCTCTCCTCCTCAGACCCAGCAGAGCAAAGTGTAGCAAAAGGCAAATCATTTCCCCGGCCACCTGCTCAGTGCTTAGGGCAGGCCCAGCCATCTCAGCCCCGCTCGTGGCTGCCCTGGCTGAGCTGCTGTGCCATCAGCAAGGCCCCGCTGCAAAACAAGACAGGGTTGCCTCGGGGCCCCTGCTGGGAGAGCCCCTGGAAGCAGGGCAAGACCCAGCTGCCTCCCCAGCCCAGGACACGGGGAGGAGAGAGGGGCTCGGGCATGGCCCCCACACTGCCCCGAGCAGGACCACAGCACCGCAACGCCCCCACCTTACCCCACAGTCCCCACCAAGGTCCAAGCTGAAACCTCCCCACAACTGTGTCCTGAACAACTCCAGTTGTTTTTGCAATGAAAACCAAAGCAGCAACTGACTTGGAAGCATTTGGAGATGAAAACATGTCATCACCCTCCTTGTTTTGTTTTTGTCCAATTTCGGGCTCGTTTAAGCAGGTCCCTCACAGCTGATTCTGTACATAACAGGGTGCCAAAGGCTGCAGCTCCCCCTGAGCACGTGGTGTTTTGTTCTCGGCTCCGGCCACAGAGCAGGGCTGACTCAGCAGCTGACACGTAAGTCCAAAGCCGAGACCGTGCTCAGAGCCGTGGGCAAGGGGCCAGTGGCAGCAGTGGCATCGCTCACCCCATTAGTGTAAAGGATGGGGCTTGTGCCGCCTCCGTCCCCTCACAGCACTGGCATGGGCTGCCCCGCCGAGTGGGCCCAGAGCATCCCATGGTGGGAGGCTGGTGGGCACCTCAGCTTCGAGGCCGTGCACGGGCCAAACACTGGGAGCTGCTGAACTCAGGCAGCACTGGCCCAGAAGGGACGGCCGAGGCGATGGTGTGTCGCCGGCTCCAGCTCTGGCTGCTTGCTCCATGCCCAGGCGCCTTGCTCTGCCTCCCAGGCAGCTCCCCTTGCTGAATGTCCCTGCATGGCCGTGCCTTGGGCACGTTTCCTCACCCCTGCAGCACTGCTACAGGACTGCTTTGTCCTCATCGTCCTCCAGTTCTGCATTTAATCCCACCACCAGCACCAGTACTGTGGAGGGAAAGTGATCCAAGCACTTGTTCTGACCCTCAGGCTGCTATCAAGGCAGACACCAGGCACCTCAGAGCAGGGATTTTCACCATGACAGTCAGACACTCATTACTGTATGTGACCCTTAATTTCTTTATCCTCTGTGTCTCACACAAACCACACTGCCAGCAGGCAAGGCTGTTGGGATGGAATACTTTATTCACGTGAACACCCCTGCTGCAGCTGCTCCCATCTTCTTGACAGCGTGAACAAGGAAGGTTTTCTTCATCGGCTTGCTTAAACCCCCCCAGCATCATCAGACCCCACAAACAAGTACAGACAGTTCGGCTTTGTCCGGGCAAGAGCACAGCGTGGAGGGGCAGGGAGCACTGCGGGGCTGTTGGGGCAGGGAGAAGGGCTCCAACCCACAGCTTACGCACGCACAGCAGCCACAAAGCCTTCCCGCAGCTCCGCTCGCGCAACCAAATATGCCAGCCCAGCCTTCACCAGGCTCCAGCACCCTCCCAGCCTCGGCAGCTCCGCCTGCTGCCAGGAGTGCCCAGGGATGACAAACGATGGGTGCCACCAATCTCTTCTCCTTGGAAAGCTGCCTGCCAGAATCATGCTGGTCGCTCCTGTCACCTGCTGGGCCATTTAATGCTCAAAGTGCCCCCTGCCCACTGACAAATACCCTCCCCAAACTATTACAGTAAAAGGAAAAACCTGTACGTTGAGACATACAGGCTGAGTCTTGGGTAGAGAACGGTTTCTGTGCCTGGTGGTCCAGCGGAGGCGGGCAGCTGGCTGGGAGCAGGATCCCCCGCGGCCACACCCGGCACATCAGGGCTTCATACTGCTCAGTCTGATGTCACGTTCAATTTCAAACTGCCTGTGATCCACACGCTCCAGGAATGCTTTCCTCTCGATGTACCTGCAGGGAGGCAGAGAGGCAGAGGCTGTAGGCAGTGCCTACAGCATCCAGTGCTGCCCCCAGCCCGGGGCAAAGCTGATCTGAAGGGATGAGCAGGGAGGGAAGGCATCCTCTGCCTCCCTCCCTCTCTCTCCAGGAGCTGATCACTGCACTGAGCATGTCCCACAGACACCAAAATTGCTCTGTGGCCTGCTGGGTGTTTCCTGGGGTGAGAAACCAGGAATCTCACAGGGGTCTGAGGTGGAGGGTCCCCATGTGCTGGAGAAATGGGCTGGCTGCTTCTCGTTCCAGCTCTCCTCTTACGTCTGAGCAATGACCTTCACAACTTGAATGGGTTCAGGGCTGGTCCTTGGCAGGAGAGGCAGCTCTGATGCTCCTCTCTGGCTGCCCAGGTGACCCTGCCCATGCACCTCCAACCGAACCACAGCAGCACAACGCACCATACAAGCTGGTAACGTACAGGAAGCACTAGGGACCCAACTGGCATCGCCCAGCGAGCCTGCAGCAGCTGAGGGATCCAGGCCAGGTGTTTCCCAGCCACAGACCCGCTCCTAACCACCGCAGAGTATTTACTTCTCCCTCTCAGTGAGGCACCTGAGTGCTGCAAGGAAGAAAGCAAGCACGCCTGCGCCTGGAAAAGCACCTTGCCGCTCATTAACGGCATGCAGCTGAATTTTAATGTGCTTTGCTGCAAACCCTTGCCACAGATAGCCTGGGGCTGTGCTACTAATTAACCTACAGAGGGAGTGAAATTGCAATTCAAAACAGGAGCTGTAATTGAATCATCACAATTGTTTTGCATTTGTTCCAGGGTGGCAAACGCTTGGCTGTCATGACAAGGTCATTACTCTCCGATGCATGAGACACCGCCTTCAGCTTGTCTCTGCGGCCACTGCTTCTCCTGCACCACAGCCGTGCCTGCTAACCAGAGAACCACTGCTTGGAAGCAAGACTGAAAGCTGAAGGAAAGATGAGCATCCCGCGGGCTCGCAGGTTTTCCAGGCTCCTGTGCAGTGGGCGGTGTGCACAAAGGTGCATGGGAAGGGTGAAGCCCCCTCCCACCACCAGTGGCCCCTCCAGAACAGAGGGGTTCTGCTGCCTTTGGTGACGAGGTCTCTGCTTTATGCTCCAACTATCAAACCAGCGCTCAATGTGCTCCTAGCACGAGGGTGCCTTCACCCTTGCTGCAAGGGATGGCCTTGATGCTCCTGCCCACCCAGTCATCACTGGAAATAAATTAATCCAAATTCATTTCAGCGAGCGATTCCCCTGGGAGGATGAACAGCCCTGCACATCCCTGCCACCACCCCATTCCCATCGCAGCCCGTCTCATGCTGACACAACTGGGTCAGCTCCTCTCTGCTGGCTGCGAGGGGC
Source organism: Athene cunicularia (assembly GCF_003259725.1). Classification (NCBI taxonomy): domain Eukaryota; kingdom Metazoa; phylum Chordata; class Aves; order Strigiformes; family Strigidae; genus Athene; species Athene cunicularia. The sequence goes on along the minus strand of NW_020799113.1, from coordinate 18,176,163 downwards.
AGGGGCCCAGCGCGGTGTAACAGACGATGTGCCAGCCATGAGAAGGTATTTTTCTGGCGCCCTCCCCACACTGACTCAGGAAAGGCGAGCAGGGGAGTGTCGCTTCCCTTCATCCCCACAAGCAGGGAGGTGACCCGCTCCTGCAGCCGGGCTCAGAGAGGCCACGGGAAGGAAGTCAGGGGGGGTCATGTTGTATATTACAGCGTGTCATATTGCTGGGTGTGTGGTTTTCCTCCCCCTCTGCTGCTAAACACCAACCACAACCACGGCCAGGAAGGCAAGGGACAGAGGTTACCGCTGTTAACCTGTGAACATCCCAACTGCTGGGGCAGCAACTGCCCAAGTTACTGAATTTGAAGCTCCTACAGCCTCTCTGCGACTCCCTTCCCCCAGCCCCAGTAAGGGGTCAGTGCCTTCCTCCTCTTCCGTGTCGGCTGTGCCTCTCCGGCGGGCAGGAACTGGCTCCTGAAGGATCGATACGGATCATGACCCAGGAATGTGGCCTCACGGCTGCAGCCAGCAGCTCTGCGTGGAGGAGGAACTGCGACGTTGCCCCGTGGCGTTGTCCTTGGCTGGCCACAGAAAAGCACTGTGGGGGCCAGAGCAGACCCTGCAAGGCACTCACTACCTGTGCATACACTGCAGTTTATGGGGCAGGCAACAAACCCGGCCAGCCTGTAATGCACGCACATCGGGGCTGGAGGTGCTGAGAGACACAAGTGGGGAAGCAGCATGTCTGCAGGGTCAGCACAAGCTCCCCTGCACCGGAGCTGCAGCTCAATCTCCAGTTCCCAGCCTGGCTCCGTGCAGCCGACAAGGTGCTGCCAAACGGCAGTACAAAGTGCACGAGCAAGGCACAAACACCCGTCCGGTGCTTGTCCAAATAACCTTTGCTACCTGAATCAATACCCTGTGGTAAGTTATCAGCCTGACTGGAAACAGAGCAGATGTGATCCACAGCAGAGAAGGTGAATTTGTTGGGAGAAGAGGCTGTCTGTCTCTGCTAACAAGGGTAGCTGCAAACTGCTCTGGGGAGGGTTTCATCAGTGCTGCCTGTCCCCGGACAGTCACCATCAGTTACCCAGTGCACGAGCGCATGGGACTGGCCCCACACCGGGAGCGGGGCTGCTCCCCCACTGGGCCTGCCCTATAAAGGTGGCCCAATTAAGAGGCTGCTACACATTTCCATTTATAAAGCCCATCAGAGAGATCAACAGCGAAGGGGATAGCTGTCTCTGCTCCTTATTTCAGCTCCCCCTGTCAAATCCAGGACAGGCCCTCAGGATCTGACACAACCAGGCTGCACAAGCCTGGATCCCGCTGTGGGGGGGAATGCAAATCACTGCCTGGGGATGGTGATAGGAAGGGAGGAAAATCAGAGGCAAGGGTGGACACAGCCACGGGGCAGCACAGGTCCCCTCTGCCTTGGGAATCCCAGGGCCAGGCTGTGGCTGGCCAATAACTGATGCTCAACTGGCCACTGGTGCGCTGGCCGAGCACGTGTCGCTGCTGGAGAAGGGCAGGGGAGGTCCAAGGCACCAGGAGCTCTGGGCTGTGAACTTTTGCAAGGTTGCTACAAAAAAGAAATTCAGCCTGCCTTCCCTTCCAAGACAAAAGAAAAAAAAAGTGCCTCCTGCTTTGCTCGAGACACGCATGGACCATCCCCACAGTGTGCAGGCACCCGTGGCACTGGGCAGACCCCTCCAGGAGCCGGCTGTGGCTCTCCTCCTCAGGCAGATATTTACAATTACAAAGCAGGATACGCGGTGACCAGAGGTTTCTAACGCACGTCAGCACCAGGGATAAAGGCAGCGCCCCGCTCCCTCCTGCCTGGGTCGAAGGGTTAACAACGGCTCATTACAATTTTTATAGAGATGTGTAAATGATTGCCCACTGAAGGGTGAGCAGAGCCTACATTATTAAAGGAGAAGAGGCGGCTGCGGAAGAGACAATAGGCTCCTGCAAAACAACGTGAAGCCAGTAGCAGCTGTGTCTGTGTGATCTGATCCCCAGGCAGGCTGGCTGCCCTGTCACACTGTGGCACGCTTCACCCCACGGGTGTTTACAGGTGGCCTGTGAGCAGAAATGAAGTGGGCTGCACATCCATCAGTGCTCCTCCCTTCTCCCTTTACCTTGAAGGTGGAAGTAATTCTCAGTGAGCAGATACTCGGTTGATCCCCTCACATTACATGCTTGACTAGCACAAACAGATTTGTAAGGAGTGTCTAAAGTTATCATGGCATCATGTTTCTCATATAATGACAAAAACTGCTTGCCAATAGCCCGGTAGATTTTCCAGCCTGGGATGTGACAGGCAGCAAAACCCAAAGCTGTTCAAGCTTACAGATGCTCTTGAAATTGCTTCTCTGCTTTGCTCATCTTTTCAGTGTGCTGATCCCTTCTTCAGCCTTCAAGGGCCATTATGTCAGCGTCTCCAGAAAGGTCTGCCAGGCATGAAGGGCGAGCTGTCCTACTTGTGTAGGGTGGGAAAGAAAACAGCACTGGCCAAGAAAGGTCAGCATATTGGGTTTGAACAAGCAAGAGATGCCACAGAACGCTCACGCAGGGCAGCCTGGACTGTTTGGGGTGTATATAGTCCAGCTGAGAGCGATGGACCCCAATTCAGGCGATTCCACCACATGAAGAAAGAAACGATGCGTCCCAGCAACCATCAGGAGATTGTCTGGTTTTTAATGGTGGTACTACCACCATCAGCCCAGTCCAGAGCAGTGAAAGCCCAAAGCTGTTATCACACTTGGCAGCCGCTCAGGATATCTATGTAGGGCAAATTCTCACTCCACACCCTGTTGGGACAAGCCAGCCAGGTGCCACAGACAGAAACAGGACCCTCCCCTGGAGGTGTGTTCTCCCAAAGCAACCTGCAGCTCCTGATGCGGCTTCATGGGAGAATCACCCTCCTCCTCCTCCTCCTCCTCCTCCTCCATCTCAGTATACAGCCTGGCTCTGCCTCCAGACTTGTGGCATGGACATTTCACCGGAGAGCCTCATGTACAGGGCTCTGACCATGATATTCACCACGCCTCAGACAGCATCAGCAGTGATTTGGTGCACACGTGCTCTGCCACACCTAACATGAGGTAAATTGCTCACCTCCTGGGATCTCAGGGATCTCTGAGGAATGCCCTGTCCCCCTGCAGCACTCCCACTGAATCACTCTACTTGTTCAAGGGCGAATGTCCAGAGACAGATCAGAGCAGATCTGATGGAGAAGGGGTGTTGTGGAAGGGTGCAAGGCCAAACTGAAAAAACCCAGCAGTTGTAAAATATCTATTTGAAATACAAAATCCAATCTGTTGGAATGCAGAAGCTCTGAGTTTTTTCCTGCAGAGTAGAAGAACAGCTTACAATAAAAATACATTTTATGAGCTGTCCAGTAAGCTGGTTACGTTTTCCCAGAGCTTAGTGAGGCACTTGTAGTGGAAATGCTGCTTCTGATCTTATTATCCTTCCCTGCAGTGCATGTTATTAACTTTCTGTTTTATTTACAGCATCACCATTTACTTTTACGATACTTCCATTAACTTCATTGGAGTGAACATTGCTTGATGCACAGAATCAACACCCAGTGCTGCCATAATCTTTAACGCACCTTGCCAGCTGTTCTGGGTTTGCATACATCTTTACACAGGAGGAGGGAGGACAGACGCAGCTGGAATATGTCATTTGAAGAATGGAACAAAAACCGTACCTCCCAATTTGAGACTTTAAAAAAAACCCCAAACAAACAGGTCAAAGGCAATTGTGTTTCCTCGTGGGAGTTCTGCATTAGACTGGTTCACCCTGTATCTGTGCCACTAGCACTAGCAGGAGAGAAGATAAAGCACAGCCAGACTCTAGCTGGACTTGAAGAGCTCACAAGGCTCTCAGCAGAGAGCAGCACGTGCTTCCAGACCTACCTGTCTCCCCGTGATACCTAGAGCAGCTAACAGCTTTATGTATCCCTGGAATAAATCCTTCAGAAATCCCATGGGTTTGCTGAATGCTCTCTGCAGCAAGCAATGGGGTTCCTACATGTATAGGAAGTGGTGGGAAATGATGGACTACTATTAGGTAAAGTCCCTCTTACCCGTCTTTCCCTCGGTTATGGATTGCCAGCTCCTCCACAATTCCTTCCTCCTCCTTAAAGTTCTCCCAGTCCAGTTTAGATTTCTCCAGTGTGCTCATCTTCTGCTTTTTGGAGCCAATCTTCCCCAGGAGGCTGCTCATACCGCTTGGCCTCTTCACCCTGACGGAGATAAGGGAGCAAATGTTACTTAAATGCAGGAAGACAGCATCAGTTAGCAATTAAAAATAAAGCTGAGAAACGTCGTGCATGAGAGAAGCAGCCTTGATGGTGGTGAGCCACCGCCACTAAACAGATGGCCACCAACTTCAGGCAGTCCGCGGGCGGCAAGGTCACGCTTCCTGCAGATCCTGCTCCGCCGTTCCCCTGGAAGCAGCAGAGTTCATTACACACATATCTCAAGTGCTCACTTTTTGTGAAAGGGCTTTTTCATTTATCTTCTTAAGAGAACAGAAAGCTTTCAGGCCAAAAGAGATCATTAAATCATCTAGTTTGACCCCTTGTATATACCAGGCCAAGCTGTTCCACTGATCACCTCCGTGCTAAGCCTGGTTCTTTGTCTTCGGTTTAAAGTGTTGTTCTCTGGAAGGGATCCAGCCTCAGTGCGTCACCAGTGCTGACAACACATCTAGGAATTAACCATTTAATTGGTATCAAGATGCTTGTTTTCTAACTTGATTTTGACTAGCTTTAGGTTCTGGTTGCTGTGGCTTATTTTATCCAAGAGTCCTTTGGTGCCTAGGCGGGTCTCATTGATAATATACTTGTATACCAAAACAAATTTACATCAGAATATTTTTTTTGACAAACAGATGGAGGTCTTTATGCCTCTCATTGAAATGGATTTTGTCCTAGCCCCTACATCTTTTCTAAGATTTTGTCCCCCTGCTTACGTTTCAACACTCTCTGAAGACAGGTGCACCAGAACCGCATGTAACCCCCACCCTTCTCCTGACTGCAAACCTGTTTCTGTCCAAGGATTGCTTAAATCCCACTTGTTACACCATCACACGACGTGCTGAGTCCCAGTGCACATGCACTGTGATCCCACACCACTTCCCAGGTCCCTATGTAGCAGGAAGACCACCTTGGTCTTTCATCTCCTTGTTCTTAAAGGACAAAATCCCACCTGCGTGGTGGGGCCCCCGAACCTCCCCTTTATTCTGGGAAATGCACACACAGGGACTTGGGTCAGCCGGGTCACCCTCCGAGGAAGACAATTCTCAGGGCTAGGAACCCGTAAAACAAACTTGTATTAACCCTTCTTAAACCCCCCCAGGAGAGGGGGGCAAACAGCATCCCATTGAACTCTGTGTTTACACACATTCCAGAGATAACTTCAGGTCTGCAGGGCCTTTGCCTCTGCAAGAAGCCTGAGAGGAAATGATTCTCGTTCCTGAGAGATGGAGGAATTCGGGGAAGGGGGGGCCCAAGGAAGGCAGCCAGGTAAGCGTGGCAGACTGCACTCCATCAGTACTCGCCAAGCAAAGCCCTGCCCAGGGGTAGCTGTTCTTGGGAACGTATCCAAAGCTGTACTTATCGCATCATTAGCATGGTTTATGCTTCCATAATTTGCAAGCCTCTAAAGGAAAATAATTCCACAGTTTATATGGAATTAAATCAAAGAAAATGACATCTTCGTAGGGCTCAGCCAGAAGATTTGCAATGCAAGAATGGATGGCCATAGTCATTTGGGGTTGCAGCTTCCTGACGTTGATATATTTAGGCTACTAACCTTAGATTAAGGGCACTTTGGCAGGCTCTGTAGCCACCAGACAAAGCTGCCTGCCCCTCCTCATACTGCCCAGGCAGAGGAGCAGCAGTGTCCTAGGACTCAGGCCTCATTTCTTTTCAGGCCACCACTGGAGCACAGGCTGACAGCCAGCACTTTCCACTCTGCAGAGACACAGAGTAAGCTGGATGCTCTTTTATTCACCTCTGTCCCTGAATGTCTCATCGAGACGTCTACAGCTCTTCAGATCACAATCATACAATAAAACCTTGATCCTCACTCAGCCTCTGAGTCTCTCTTACTTTTCAAGACACGATGGCCCCGACTATCCTTATCTGCAGGTAGCAGGAAAGTGGTGCAAGCAATGAAGCTGGTGCAGGGTCTGGAGCACAGGTCTTCTGAGGAGTGGCTGAGGGAACTGGGGGGGTTTAGTCTGTAGAAGAGGAGGCTGAGGGGAGACCTCATGGCTCTCTACAGCTCCCTGAAAGGAGGGTGCAAGAGGGGGGATGAGTCTCTTTAATCAAGTAACAAGCAATAGGACAAGAGGGAACGGCCTCAAGCTGCGCCAGGGCAGGGTCAGACTGGCTCTGAGGAAGTATTTCTGTGCAGAAGGGGTTGTTGAGCGTTGGAATGGGCTGCCCAGGGCAGGGGGGTAGTCCCCATCCCTGGAGGGGTTGCAGAGTCGGGTTGACCCAGAGCTGAGGGATCTGGTGGAGTTGGGAACGGTCAGGGTGACATTAATGGTTGGACTAGGTGATCTTCAAAGTCTTTTCCAGAAGGGAGCAAAATGTGCAAAGATGTTCTCAGCACAAGATAAAATTGGAGTGATTCAGTTCCCACATCTGGCTATCCAGGACTACACACAAACCTTACACAACCACCAAACCCAGTATCAGATGAGTGTTCAAGTTGCGAGGGAGTGGGAGGAGAGGAGATATGACAGGTAAGAAAGAAACACCAAACAAAATATTGGGCAAGCATGCCCCATGGTACTCCCTGCTGAGCAGCTGCCTGGACAGCAGAGCCTGGTACTCATGTATGGCAGTTCCTCATGCTGCAGTGGGAGGCCTTGAGTTTTACCACAGGACTTAAAGTAAAGATGCTCTGAGACAGCTCTAGAAAAGTGCTATGGCTGTTCCAGCTGGCAACACTCCTCTCTCCCCAGCCTGGCAGGCAGAAGGTGTTTAAATTAACACAAGGCATTCAGTAACACATTTCACTGAATATACTTAACTTTCCAGACTCACTTGTGCTTACAATTTTGCCTACCTTTGAAGGAGGAGAAGCAGGGATGTAGAAATGAAGGGTGTTGTCCCTTGGCCCTAGATGTCACCCAAATGGTTTATGAGGCAAAGAACCCTGATGGTGTAAGAGTCATCTCACCTGTCTAAGGGCACTCACAGATCACCTGCATGCACCAACTCTTCCACGGGCAGGAGCCTACAGCCACTGTCCAAGCGTGCTACATACAGCCCTAACTGCAAAAGACACAGCACGCACCTGGAAAACCCACTTGAAGCCATTTCAGGATCTCTGCTGTGTGTTAGAGGAACGCCTGCCCCGCAGAGTGACAAGCAGGCTCAGAGGCAGGCTTGCACATGCCGAGCCTGGTGCCTTTTCGGCTGAACCTCAGTCTGTCAGCTGCTGGTGGGGAAAAGCTGAGTCAGGACAGGGACCAATCAGCCAGGCTGGGCTGCCGCGTCCATCCCTGCACAAATGCAGACTGGGACATGCTGCCATGTCCCCAAACCACAGTGTAAGGATCTACATGAGGGAAGGGAACCAAAGACAAGATGGTTTGTGGCCAGCGGTGGGAGCAGAGGCAGTGCTGGCTTCCCAGCAGGGAGCAGGGGCTGCAGGCTAGACAAAGGTTGCTTGTCACACATCTTTTCTCCCATGGTAAGTCCTGGCACAAATTAACATTGTCTACATGCACACGTCTATCTGTAACAGTGCTCAAGGCCTCTCTATCTCCTCTTGGCCATGGATCTCAGGAAGATCCCTTAAAAGATACAAGTTAGCTGAAGTTTGAGGCTACAGAGTCTAGGTTACGAACACGGACCTCCATCAAGGGCTTCCTGATAGCCACACTTGCAAGTCTATGGTCCCTTCAAGGCAAGCGAACCTAACGAAACAGGGCAGGCAATGCTGCGCCCTCGTGTTGATGACTACTCCAAAAATACTTCTAATATCCAGTGTCAGCCCCATGCTGGAGACAGGCCCTGGGCTGGATGACCTGGCTCTGCTCCTGCCCGGACAATTCTGTGCTGTTTGAAGCGAGACCAAGCCTGGGCCAGGCAATGAGACAAGGCCAGGCACAGGCTGAAGGACATGTCTGAGTCTGCTGCTGAGTCTTCACTCTACGCTGAGCCTTTCATCACCCTGAATAAATCCAACAGCAAATCTGGGGGTGGGAATTCCTATGCCTGTGCCAAAATGAAGTAAATGAGAGACATTAAAGTCCAATTAAAAACTTGCTTGGCCTTAAATGCCTCATCTGTTTAAAAAGCAAGTAAAGGGGACTGATTAATTGCATTCAGTGCCAACAAGAGGAATTATTACCCTTTTTGTACTCATTAAGGGTATCTGCTGTGGCATCTTTAATCACTAAGGCATTTAAAAGAGAGAAAGTAATTTGCTAAGACATAATGGATCCCGGGGATGAGAATCAGGACAATCGCCTATTCAGGACACAAAAGACATGTTCTTACTTTCCACGATTAAAAAGTACAGCCCCAATCAGCCCGTGAACCAGCAAATAAGTGTGCTGGAGAGCTCTGCCTTGGCAGGGGAATCCCCTGTACCCATCTAGCGTCTTCAGGACAAGGACCATGACTGTGTATCACCCAGCACGGTCACACACAGGGACAAACAGCAAGCCAAGGGCTCCCTTGCTGCCCTACCACAGGCAAACATGCCCTCTATTCCTGTCCGTAACTACAAAGCTTCCTCCCATCTCCGTGCAAGCCTGCAGCCTGACCAGGACCTTGGATAACTGCTGCTATACCAAAGATAAAGTCACACTGTCACATGTAATCCCTGCTGTCTTGTAAAACGAAGGTTGGCAACATCCAGGAAATGCATGCCTACCTCCAAAGAGGCAGACTTCATCACAAGCTTTATAAAATAATCTTCAAGCAAGAGGAAAACAGGGCTACAAAGATCTCACGGTGCATCATGCCAGCCAAAGCAAGATGAGTTCCTCTCCCACTCACCCAGAGATGGGTTCTCTGAAGGCCTCCTGACACTCATCCCACACGCAGCAGAGGTTTCAGTGCTTCATCAGCCTTTCACTTATATAAGTTTTTCCCAGTGACTAAATTTCCTTGCTCAGCCCATGACTTGTTATCTTATTCCTAGTAGCTACTAAGAACAGATCATTCTCTCACTTTTCGCTGCAGCCTTTTATGTCTTTGAAAGCTTTCCATATTCCCCCCTGCTCAGCTTGCTCTTTCCTAGACTAAACAATCTCGAGTCCTTTCAAGCTTTTCTCATTCTTCATGGTTTCCAGCCCTCTGACTGCTCTCGCGGCTCTCCCTGGACTCTCTGCTATTGGTCCACAACTTCCTCGAAATGCAGCATCCAAAACAGGAAAGAAAGGGCTCCAGCCACAGCTTTACCGGCACCAGGAGCAGGAGGAATACTTCAGATGCTTTGCAAAGCATGCAACTTACACAGCATCCTATGACGTGTGCCTTTTTCACAACCGTGTGACAGCGTTGACTCATGTTGAGCCTGTGATTCACTGAGATTTTTGTCTGCTCTGCTGCTGCCGAGCCAGTTATTTCCTTCCTTAACTGGTACAGATGATTACTGCTACCCAAAGGCGGAGGTTTGCACTGGACATTCTGTGCTGTTCCTCCTGTTTGCCCTCACGTTTCCCGTGACACAGTGGATCTCGGATGTCTTCACAAATCAACCTCTCCTATTCACAACACCCATGCCGCTGCTGTTGAAGAGCAACACTGGGGAAAGTACCTCCCATCTTTGTGAAATACCTACAGAGACTATTTAGCAGCTGAACCAGCACCAGCTGGCCAAACAAGATCAAGCCAAAGGCCAGAAACAGGCAGGGACCAGGCAGGTCAGACTGCCAGAGCTGCTGTTCATGCTGTCCAACTCCAGTGAATGAAGGGTGACCAAAAGACACCTACTCGTGTGTTGATCAAGCAGTATCCCCAGCTCCAGCCTGACCTCCATCCTTGCGGACCACAAACCCTCTGCTACTTCTCCATCGGCCATATATATCATCCTCATTGTTGCGGTTAACAAAAACTTCTATAGCAGGAAGGTCCTACTTCTGTTTCTTATCAATACTTTTAAGGGCTCAATTTGTAAGAAGCAAACACTGAACACAAAATAAGATGCTACTAATGCTTAGCTAACACTTCAACACTCCCCCACCCCCTTCTTGTTATGTCATGTTTTGGGGAAATAGTGTGAGCAAATGCACTTAAGACGACAGTTACTGAAGCACACAAATCACGAGTGAGATGCTTGTTTTCCCTCTCCTAATGAAATCCAGTCCTCCAAGCTCCTGTTAAACAGAGTGGCTAATAACCTACTTTGTCTATGAGAATCTTGTGACAAAGTGGCTGCTGCAAGACTTAGGCCAAGGTGCTGATTCCATCAAGGCATCCTGCACACCCTGCAGCTACATGGTGGAGAAGAAAAGACAACCGAGTGGGTCTTCTCCTCTGGCCTCATCACAGGCTTCTGTACCTCCCAGAGCAGAGACTATTTGGTGCTGGGCACTCTATCACCTTCCAGCACACATCTAAAGCATCTGGTGACTCTCCTTGAGGCATTACAGAGCAATCTTTTTTTTTTTTTCCGAAATAAATCTGGGCTCACAGAAATGACATGATTTCATCAGAAGGAAATCTTGTGAGGCCAGGAAAACCCTGTATCTCCTGCCCCAGCATTTGGACACAGATTATCAAAGAAATCACCTTTACCATTTAAAAAGGCAGGTTACACCTACAAACTAAAAAATCCACTTTCAAGGAAGGCTCAGAACTAGGATAGATAAGTTTTTATTGTGCGTTAGATGATGAGAGCATTGCAATGGGCAAGGGCACTTCTGCTGTCTGGCACAAGAAGAGAAGCAAGAGGCATCCACTCGCAGGCCTTTTTCAGCATGGCTGAATGGCTTTGTGAATCTTCACGTAGAAAACCAAACTCAGACATAAGCTATAACACAAACTGTTTCCCTACTGGCTCCCTGTTACAGAGGAGCACGTCAGATCCCACTGTCAGAATAGGATGCTGATGAGTAAATGTCACCAAATGCAGAAATACGGCATCTAGGGCCCAGCAGCCCTGAAAGTACCAAGGTCATCATCAAGCCCTGGCTCTCCTTCAGCCCCTCTCCTGCCTACCTCCCTTCCCCACTGGAGCCTGCCGTATTTCCTCACAACACAGCAGCGGCAGCTCTGCTCCTCTCACCCCAAGCACCTCGATGGCAGGGACGAGGTGAGAAACTCCACCCTTCATCAAAAAGAAGAGCACAAGGTTTTGTAAATAGTAATATCTATTCCCCCCACGAACTGCTGTAAAGCTGAATAGTTTCCTTAACGGCAGGAAATGGTTCTCATACAAACTAACCACAGCTGGGCAACTGATGCAGCCAGTACATACTTTCATTTTAATAAAGTGGAAGATTCCTACCCAGCACACCACGGATCACCCGCCCTGCTGTCCTCCCTTCAAACAACACCACCACACGTGAGTGTGAGACATGTATGCCGAGACCTGGCTGGGGCCCGTGTGCCAGCTCTGCTGTTCACTCCCAGCCTCTCCAGACCATCTTCCTTGTCAGAGGAGCAAAAACGCTGGTGGGGAGGAAGAGGGGCACACGGCAGGAAGGAAAACGCGGTGCCATCTGCTCCTCAAAGTTAGGGTGGATGGCTGGCAGGAGCAGGCAGCAGCAGAACCATGGCACCCAGTATTGCCAGCTTGCAGGAACCTTCCCCAGAATGATAAAACAGGTCTGCCTCTTCAGACACTAAAACCAACCAGCTCTTCCCAACCCTCACTCCACATAAGTGGCCAAGGACAGAAACATCTCTCAGGCAAAACCCTATTGTCTGTCTTTTTTTTTTCCCCTACTTGGCACTATTTCCCAAACAGACACTGGTATGGATGCAGAGAGCAGCCCAGCTTGTTCTTAGCCCTGCCTGTCATAACAGGTATTTTAAAAAAGCAAACAAGAAAGCCTCCCCCATGCCAAATAAACAAACATTTAAGTCCCAGGTGGAAAAAAAGCAAGTGAGGAGGAAATGAAGATAAAAGGCAGGGTGGATGCTGCTGGAGGGCTGGCAGGGCGGTGGTAATCCTGTTTGGAGAGCAGCACCCAGGACCGAGTGAATGTGGGCAGGCTGGCAGGGAGAGGAGCCCCTGATTCCCACTGCCTGGCCAGGGCAGCGCAGTCCAAGGAGCTCGCTGCCAACTCAGCGGGGCCTGTCCATATGCTCCACTTGCTGAGCTGGTAGCAGATACTCAGCATTTACACCCTAAAGCACACATAAACTGAGCCAAAGAACCTGCCTGAAATGCTCTGGGAGTAACTGATTTTTGAGGCAGGGTTACAAACCCGTATCTCTGTAGTGAGGATCACGAAGCTTCTTGCACTCTGAGAAGCGACATGCATCAGTCTGCTGTAGAAAAGCAGCTGCAAGTGGGGCAAAACCCACTCGGTGGTGCCATGGGGCACGACAGAGCAGGCAGCTACATCCAAAGGTAGCAAGAGATGTAAGTACACTGGCAAAATGTAATTACCCTGCCTGCAATCCTGCCAAGGCAGGATTGACCGAGGCAAATTTATTTCTACTGCATGGAGGGCTTTGCTGACAGGAACAATCGGCAGCTCCTGGTGAAAACACTCCGAAGTACAATTACCCTCCAGAAGGTGGCTGGTCTGACTGCAGTAGAGCCAGCCTGAAGTACTTAAAACAATGGCAAGGAAATGTGGGTTTTAACTTGAGCTGACAGCATGAGTTAACTCTTCTCAGGCTTTGTCCAGGCTTGCCAAACTAAGTTAACCCCAAGTTGCTTTGCCATCGCTGCTGTTGCAATGCAAGCTAGCAAAATCTGAAGAGCTAAACTGAGCCCCAGGTCTTTTCTAGTTTTTGATGTTACCCCATACACTCCGAGACCTCTAGACAGCCTCACAGCGAAGACTCCTACATGAACACTGATGCTCACAGCTTCTTTCCACTTGTAGGAAGTCTTCAACACCGACTCTGCTGAGCTGAGGAGGTAATCCAGGATCACAGCACAAAGCAGAACTATTGTTAAAATAAGCAATGTGTCAGACATACAGAAGAGAAGGTGTAACCGCTCAAGAAGTGAGAGTGATAGTTCTCCTTCCCACACACCTGCCTGCAGCCAAGGTCTACACAGAAAAAAAAGCTTAAGATGGAAGTAAAAGGCACACTGCCAGACAGACCAGCAACTGAAGTCTGGCTGAGGTGACACGGTTTCTGTCAGTGTGGAAAGGCAAGGGCAGATGTGACAGACTGAATGCATGTGTGATGCTGCCTTGGTGAGGGTTGCTGCAGGCAGTGGCAGAGCTGGCCATGGGCACAGTTGATTCTGGATGTATTTGTGTCTAAACATGGTCAGTGGGGGAACAGAGATTTGTCACAGGGGAAAAAACATGTCACTCCCACCCACCAGCATCAGTGAGCAATGGCCTGCCAAAGGGCAACGCTCTGGTATTCCAGCTACTGTTTTATTGCTGGATTTGTTATTAATCCAGCACAGTGAGTTTCGGTGTGACTTTTACAAGTTGTGCAATGCTGCTTTGCTCTGGCAGAGCACGCCTCACCTTTGGGAGGGAAATAAGTGCCACGTTTCCAGCTTATGAACAGCAAAACCGACACAGCAGGTAGTAAAGGTTCTCACAGAGCATCATGCCATGGGGTGCCAGAGGAGATCCCAGTTAGTGACTTCTCTTCTGGTGCATCCTCCAAGATATACAAATACTTCAAGCTCATCTCCATGTCATGAATTGTGCTGGATAGACCTTTCCAAAGCACAGGGCTGGAAAAATAGACCTAAGGGCTGCCTTGCTCCAAAACAGGACAGCATAGATGTAGTACCACCTTATTCTCCAGTCCACTCCCCAAACCAGGGAACAACTCAGGTGTAAACACAGTAATACTGCATACACAAATACGTTTTTTCCAGGAATAAAACCAGAGTTTGGTCTCCACATACCCCAAGAGGCAAATTTGTCAAGCAGGGGAGAGATGGGATGCTTCTGTTCAGGAATAGCAGAGAGGCGCAGCAGTAACACAGGTAGGCAGCTCTGTTGGAGCTGGCCTCTCCTCAAGCAGGTCCCATAACATCTAGGTCTGCACCCACCTCCCTCAAGGGCCTGGTTGAGAAGCACAGGCTGGAGTCTCATTTTAGAGGCTCTGGAGGACATGCTCATTAAGAAGCACATCAGTTCTGGGGGAGCTGGCTGGCTCAGGCAGAGCCCCTGACCTGCAGGTCCCCTTATCAGCAGGAAGGGCTCATTAGGGAACGGACCAGGGTTTCCTGCTCAGGACTGAACCCTTTGTGAGGGGACTGCTGCCATGGAGAACCCGCTTCCTAAGAGACAGAGAAAGCAAAATATTTTCCTTAGGCCTCCCAGACAGTTGTTATGGGGTGACTGTCAACAAAATAAAGTTGCACTTGTGGAGTTGGGCAGCACACGCCATGCACAGGCTGTTACTGCAGGATAAAGGTACTCCCAGCAGTACCGCTGCCTGCCCCTAGAGCCAGGGACAATTCAGAGTGGCATAAGGCCCCTCTGTACCAGTAAAACTGCAGCTGCCCTCCGGGCTGTACTAGCAGAACTATTTCAGCAAAACCAAAATCTCGCACCCTCCTAATCAGTATGACATTGTGCGGAGACCATGGCTCGCCCTGGCTCCTCTCCAGCCCCGAGCACAGACGGAGGCTGTTTCAGTAGCAGACTCTCCTAATGCATTTGCAGTGGGCCAGCCAATTACGTTACAATATCTGCGTATGGAGCTCAACAGGAGCTTAATTGAAAGAGCTGTAGCATTCAAATTACTTTTGATACTATGAAGACGTTAACAATTCCAACCCAGCACTAACTAGCCCTGCCTGATGCTCAGCTGATGGGTGAGGACCTGTAACGCCGGGCTTGGTCTGCAGCCAAAGCTACGCCCCTGTTAACTCAGCGCGGTGCCGCAGCTGCGGCCAGATGCTGACAGAGTTGCCCCTTCCCAGCTGGAAGCTGCAGCAGTACCTCCTCACGTGAGCTCTCCTCCGCTCAGGGCACACATGCAATACAAACCAGACCTGCTCCTGCCTCTGAAGGACCATGTACATCCACCAGAACTCCCCAAACTGTTCCTACATGGACTGACTTGAAAGTGCAAAGCACTGCTTGCATTTATTTTTATTGAAAAAAATCATGCATGCTCTTCATATATATTTTACATTGCTCTTAAATTCTGTAAATGTTTTGAGATAATAAATGTGCCAGTTTCAGATTAATTTTGCTACACCAGCAGAGAACCAGTACACCTCCCCACTCCAAGGTGGTGAGCTACATTTAATTTGGTGTCTTAGTGCTGTCACTGAGAAGTGGCAAGAAATGCCTTTTATAAAGCTGTAACTGTCCACACTGTGTATTGTGGGTGGGAAGATGCCCTGCTGCTACTATTCTCATTTCAGATCCAACGCACAGAAATCAGCAAAAATGCACACACACACATGTTGCCAGAGAGCTTACACTCCCACAGGGCTGTGAAGCATCTCACACCCCAACAGCAGGCAAGAGCAAAAAATAAAAGTGAGAAGGCATGATGGTTTTGGTACCCATGTCTAACAGGTTGATGACCTGAAAGCTGCCAGAAGCTACTGCAATCAGTAGCTGTGGCATACAGCGTGCTTGCTGGGCTACATCCTGGGTCTCATGCTGGAGCATTTGAGAGTAACACCCTGTATTACGCCCATATTTAGCCATGGAAATAAGTGTGACTTGACTTTCAAACACTTGCAGCTCTCACTGACTTCACTGGGTTCAGTTGGGACATTTCAAATAAAACAATAACGACAACAACTCTGGGCTGGGACCAAGCACAGGCCATTTTTATCTTAAAAGGCATTTGTTTGAGAACATTCAGAGCTGCTAGAACCAACAGCACTAAAGTTATTTCACCGTACAACCTTAAAAACAGCTTTGTCTGCAAAACGACACGGATTAATTGGTGACCAATCCTTAAAAAAAGAAAAGTTAGAAAAAAATTGCTGGCAAACAGAAGAGAAATTCTTTCTCTCTTCAGAGGCTCACTCCTTCCTCCTTTGTCTAACAGCAGATCTTTTGTTCAGGATTTCAGCTGCAAGCAGCCTCGAGGTACGCGGGGAATGTCTTGGTTATGACGAGCCCTCCGGACTGGTGCGCGGACTCGGTTTTAATCAGCAGAGAAACCGCTCCAAATCACGCCTAAGAAGTACTGCTAATGGAATTGTTCCAGCGCTAAAGGGATTTTTGAAGTGAATGAGTGTGGATGGCAGAGCAGCTGGTGTGACTCCCAGGTTGCTCTTTACAGTGCAGGGTGCCACGCAAGGAGGATCTAACACCCCAACCACCCCAGCCTTGAGAAACCACCCCCGGTGCATCCCCCCAGCAAGGCAGAGTCCCTGGCTCTGTCCTTGTGATTCGTTGACAGCCCCAGCGTTTAGTCCCGATTAGCTTCCCACTGTATCTGATCAATGCCAGTCTTTGATCAAAACGAGGTGAGAAAGGCAAGACAGAAGTAGGGTGGGATCCCCCTCAGCAATTAATCTGACAGCTTTAAGAATAGTTCTGATTAAAACAAATACATGCCTTCCACTGGCAAACGTTTGCAAAGCTTTGCAGCCTAGAGCAGGGGAAAGGTCCCAGGAAGTGAAGTCAGGGCTCCCCAGCACAAATGCATCACTATAACGAGCAACATGCTAGAGCCCAGTGGAGCAGTTGCTCTGCAGTGTCACGCAAGTTAATAAATAGCACGAATATAATGTGTTATCTTCCAGTGGAAAACCTGGCCTGGCAGCATGTGGGACTATGGGGGACAATAAACATTTGGGCACTGCTACAAGCAGCCATAAAACAAGAACGAGGGTTTGATCACACTTCATTGATTTTAGGAAGGGTAACATCACCAGGGTATCCATCACAATTACCTTCCCTTACCCAAAACTGCTCCATCCCAGATTAAGAGCTGGCCAAACAACCAAAAATGATATTTTCATGGGGTAAGGAAAGAAGGGAAATAGCCTAAAAGCTTTAAAGATGTTTACCATATAAAAGCTGAAGTCCATCCCATGAGAAAGTGGCAATAAAAAGTTCATTGATGAAAGGATGTGCTTTTCTTCTCAACTACAACTTTCTAAGGCTGGTGGCTGCAGAAAAAAAGCTCAGTAACAAATCAGAGGACAGCACAGAGAGCCCAAAATGTATGTAAGAGGAGAAACTAAGATTATCCCATGTTTTATTTCCAAGGCTTGACTGAAGTTTTTTTAATGCCTGAGGCTGGCAAGACTACATCAGAGTGCCTTCCAGCTTTGGCATCAGTCACTTAGAAGAGCTGCCCTTCCTCTTCCCAGGGACCCACCTCACTGGAAATAGATCTCAAGTCCCCAGAGGAAGAACATGGAAACAGCTAACTTTTCCCCGCCACAAGCTCAGTTGTTACCTTCCAGCTGGAGGCAGGCAGAGGGGTAAGAGCAAAGCTTCCCTTCTGCCCACAGAAAGCAGGAGGCTCCCAAACAGATTCGGCAGCTAAAGTCCACCTATCAAAAGCTGCTCAGAAAGCTGAAGCTCTCAATGTGGGGACCGCAACCCGGCAGGGCTCCCACTACCTCCAGCAGCCCCATGCAGAGGGGGGTGGCAGGGCCGGGGTTTTCATGACACATCATCTCTGGAATTCACTGGTGAGCATCCCACAGCCTCTGGTTGGTACCATGCCAGAGCCGTTTCTCAAATCCTGCATGACCTACCAGCTGCCGAGGGCAAAACAGCAAGATACACATCATCCAGAGAGGAGACAAGATCAGCGGGCTCATGATGAATGAACAGACAAAGACTTCACAAAACTCACTCCCATACTCTTGGTTGGAGGGAGCAGGCTCAGGTCCCCAGCTCTCCCAGACAGCCTGCATGACCCCGGGCAGGTCATTTAGTCCCTTTGTAACAAGACTTTTGTCTCAGGAGGCAGAGAGCTATGCAGCAATGCTGAGCAAGGCAGGCAGGCTGCCAGCTGAGGATTCAAACTCCTTCAGGGAACTGTAACAGTTACGCGGTAAACGCATTAACCATGGGAACAGCTTCCCAAAGGATGTGGTGGATCCCAAATTGTAAGTCTTTCCATTGCAAGTGGATGCCTCTTTCAAAAATGCAGACTGTAGTTCAACCACAAGCGCTCGCAGGGAGCTCTCAGGGAAATGCCACAACCTCAGTGAAGGCAGGAGCTCAGATCAGGTGACTGAGCAGTTGCTTCTGACCTTCAGCTACAAACCTATGAAATCCCTGCCCTTTTACACCTTGCCATGGCAATTCAAGACTCTTCCTGCTATGCCCCTTTTTTGTGTCTCTGCCCAGCTCAATTTTCTGCTGTTTCTGTGATCTGCCCCAGACAGCTAAATTCCCTTTGACCTGACCTGTTGAGCAATCCTCTAAACCTTGTCACCCCTCTAGCTGGCTGTTTGGTTTTTAATTAGAAATCAGATCTGCTAGTGAAAGTTCCTCTGTTTCTTTACTTCACATTCCCAGCACCAGTTTCTGGGTGAAAGTCCCAGATGAGGACTAGTGAAAGCCTCTACAGCGTGCTGTACCCAACAACCCACAATGCTAGAGACAGGTCCTCCACCACTCTGCCTGCTCTCAGTTCCTGGAGAAGATTCCTTGGCAAGAGAGAGATGAGATTGAGCCTCACCCATAGCACAACCCCTTGTTTTCTTTGACTTCATCTATGACAAATGCATCAAGGGTCAAGGCTATAACGCTCTGCCTGGGAGCTGCCTGAGATACCGACACACATACCACAGTGTGCTGAATGATTGCTAAGCACCCAGTTACATGTGTATTCAGAGTCCTCTCCTGTCCAACTGGATGCCTCAAGTTGCTCCAAAACATTTGGTGGTTTCCAGTGGTTTGCACTGGAGAATTTGCCTGCAAACAATTCTGATGCATGGAAACATTTAGGCTGGAAAAGACCTTTAAGATCGTGGAGTCCAACCATTAACCCAGCATTGCCAAGCCCACCACTAAACCATGTCCCTAAGTGCCACATCTACACGTCTTTCAGATACCTCCAGGGATGGCAACTCAACCACTTCCCAGGGCAGCCTGTTCCAATGTTCGGCGACCCTTTAAGTGAATAACTTTTTCCTGATATGCAATCTAAACCTGCCCTGGCGTAACTTGAGGTCATTTCCTATCACTTGTTACTTGGGAGAAGAGACCAACCTCGACTTCTGACACCCTCCTTTCAGAGAGCTGCATGGAGCAATGAGGTCTCCCCTCAGCCTCCCTTTCTCCAGTCTAAACCACCCCAGTTCCCTCAACCACTCTTCATACGACTTCTGCTCCAGACCCTTCACCAGCTTCGTTGCTCTTCTTTGGACATGCTCCAGCACCTCAATGTCTGTCTTGTAGTGAGGGGCCCAAAACTGAACACAGAATGTGTGGTGTGACCTCACCAGGGACAACTACAGGGGGACCATCACTTCCCTGGTCCTGCTGGCCACACTATTTCTGATACTATTAGCAAAGGGGGAGAAAAATACATTTGGAGGGAGGAGAGAGGTGGGGATAAGCAGGGATAACATTTCACTTTAGTGAAGTCCACCCAAACCAGCCTCTGCTTGTCAGGATGCTGGAGCAGCCCCCCTGACTGCAAACCATGCTGCAGGGCTCTCCATCACCAGGACCAGGCTCTGCAAATAGCAAGGAGGTCACACTGAACACCCCAGGAGACCAGCATGAAACCAGAAACCTTCTACAGGAACAACAACAAAAAAATCTTATCTGCCTCAATAACAATAATATTTGGATAAAGTGTTCTTGTCTGTATCTGGACTGTAATCTGGCATTTCAGTGGGCCAGCTCTCAGATCTCTAGCAGTGCTCAGCTGATTCACACGTGCACCTTGGTGGAAAGGTTTATTATATCATATACAAAGTTGTTCCTCCTTTTCTTATCTCTTGGCTTCTAAATGTCTACTTCTCTTCAGGGACTATAATCGGAGATTTGAGGAGTCAATTTATAACCAATAAAAAGTGACAGCCCCCTCCAGGACGTCTCAGCTACAGCATTTCTTCTTCCGAAACTCTTTTCTTCCCATTCACCAACCTAAACCATCTCCATGAGCAGAAAAGCCCAAGCAGGGTAAAGCCTTGCCAAGAAAAGAAACTCTCCCATTATTCCCATTCAGAAAGTGGCACAAAGGAAAAGAGACCAGAAGGGATGGCTCACATCCCTGGGTCACAGCAGAGAGCTGGAAAAGGCTCATCTCCAGGAGGACAGAATGCCAGAACTTCTTTTTTTAACTTAGCCAGCAGCTGCAGAATTTAAGCTTTATTAAAAGCCTATTTTGCCCTTGCTGCTGCAAAGGAAACTACCTCCCTCCTCTCCCCTCCCAAATAAAAGGACGAAGTCCACAGACAGACATCCTGTAATGCCACCTTAGATAGAGGTGGCAATGTGACTCATCTCAGTGGGATGTGCAGCACGGAGCAGCTTTACTTTCACTTCAGGTTACAACAGGAATATACTGCTCTCATGGCTGATTCCTGCTTTGAGGTTTTATTACAAGCAATACAACAAACCTTCAATATTCTCTGATTACAAGTGTCTGGAGCAAGAAAGGAAGAGATAGTCAGGGAAAACAGGCAGGCTGGATTTTGAGGCTCTAGACACCACTTACCCACAGTCTTCCACTCACTTTGTTTGCAGCATTGCTGCATACAGAAGCCCTCACTCCTAGAGATACACACTATGTGACAGGTCATAAAGACTCCACTTAAACGGCTTTCTTACAATGTATTTTAGTATAACATAAACAAGAGGCCACCTTTTTTTGTCAGGTCAGGACAGGAGACAGAGAGCGCTGAAATAGATACCATTTACTAAACACTGTTCTCCAACGACTACTCCAAGCCTACCTCAATTTATAGATTAATCTGCTGGATCAGTAATTTAGGCTATTCGATGATTAGCATTTAGAAGTGCACATTTCTGGGAAGGCTGAAAACCTGCTTGTGACTTACAAAATGACTGTGGGGTCTCCAGTGGCTTGGGCATTTGTCAGAGGCAGGTGTTCTGCGTTAGCCACATTCTCCCTCTCTTCCCACATCCAGGTTTAATAACAGCAATGAAATACCAACTGCTCCTGGAGCATTGACTCTAAAACAGCAAAGCAAGCATAAGCCTTGTCCTCCTTCCCATTTCTAGCCTGCTGCATCAGTTGCCACACATATTAAGGCTTTAGGATGATGTATACCAACCAGCTGGGGTGGGGGAGAATGGGACTGGAAAGCATCCAAATAATCTGCACCCTCCCCATGCCCTGGGGAGGGCACCCTGAGCCTCCCAGGACAAGGAGCATGCCTCCCCTGCAACCCTACTTGTGGAGGATGGTGCCAGGGGCCGGCCTAGCCCAACAAAACAGAGCAGAATTTGAAGATGGAAAGAGCAAGCCTGCCTCTGTTTGCAGCCAGTCCCTCCTTTCACCCAGCCCTTCCTGACTCCTACCCCAAGCTGCTACTATCTTTCAGGCCTGTGTTGGGATTTCCTCTGGAGTCTGTCAGCAGAGCTCTTTAAAATGGCAGTGGGAATCCTTGCTAAACAACGGGACTAACCATCCTTCCTCCAACACCAAAACCCTCCTGGAGCTAGCAGTGTCTCTGCAAAGCCGGCAGTGAGCATTGCTTCAGCCGGCTCTCAGCATGGCCTGTTTCATAACACAAAAGGAAGCTCAAATCCCTCTGGGCTCAGATTTTTTCCAAACTGGGTAAACACACGCAAACACGCATTATTTGCATGCACAGCAACTGGGACAAAGGATCTGTGGCCAGGTAGGTGTCTAACCGGTGGTCCAGGCATGCGGTAACATGCGTGCAATCCTAGATATCTTGAGCTAAAAGAGACTTATCTCTAGACTGTGCTGCTTCCAAGTCTTGCTTTGAGATTAAAAAGCAGCCTTTGTTGTTTGGAACATTACCATTTCAGAAAAAAACCACCCCTGCTCAGCCCCACACCCCAAAGGTTTGGTTTGTAACCCAAAACATTGGCACCTTAATACTAGAAGGTCAAAGCCCTCCAGTCATTAGGCAGATTATATTTAAGAGCCCTATGTGCAGCTGATCAGAGATTTATTCCTTAAAGGATTGAAACGGCACGACGGCGCACCTCAGCAAGCAATCTCATTTAATAGTCAATTAGCAGAGATGTGCTCTTCTGAGCTAAAGATCACTGCAGACAAAAAAACCCCCAACACGCACCACCATCAGCTTTCCTCCGCTTCTACTATTAAATTAAACCTGCAGATCCACTCTTTGAGTCCATCATTAACTGCCAAGAAAGGGATGCATCTAAAAGTCACACAGCAGTTTTATCCCAACTAGGACAGTAATATTCTGGATAATAAACACTTTTTTTTAGAGGGGGACTGTATGGACTCAGAAGCAAAAACCTCAGCTTTTTCAATACAAAGCCTTGTCTCTGAGCATGTAACTAAACCAGGGCGAATTACAATCCTCCAACAGTAACCCCCCTTGCAGATCTGAACGCCTAAACCCCACACACACTGTCATACATCTGGGAGAAGGAAACAGCTAACTAAAGGCAGATTTGCATAGTGTTGATGTATTAGCATCAGCCAAATTACAGATGAGGGCAGGCCACCTACATCCAGCCACATGTTGGTAACAAGCAGTGCTGCGAACCAGAGCACACACCCAAATTTCACAGGCACGTGGACATCAGCCTAACCAAGAGCACATGGGAGCTCTTCTCTAGAAGAACTGCCAACCCCAGTGTTCAAAAGCCATGAGTCAGCCTCTGCACCCCCTCCAGTCGAAGTTAGCTTAAAAGCTAGACATTGCAGAAAAGTAAGAAAATCAGAAACAGTTTTAATTTGCCTCCTAGTTTATAAACCTTAGGTGAAGCCAGCCAGAGTGGCTGTCCTTCCCATCCAGCCAATAGAGGTAGAAACTCTTGTCCTTGTTCTGAAGCTGAGGTTTTTACCTGATCGCTTTTCCCTGGGACTCGAGCATTAGGAGGAAAATTTGCCAAATATTTTAAGACTTGGCAGTTCATTCAAAGCTAGCATCACCCCTTCCCACATTCAATCAAATATGACGCTGGGTGACTTGGGATTTGCAACAAGAGGCTTGCGCTAGCTGGTTAAGAGTAGAAGAGAGCTACTGTCCACAAGCCAGCCCAGAGAGTCTGAGGGAAAGGTTTATGCCACCAAACCAGTGCACTTCAAGTGTCTTTCTTAAGAGTTTCGGCAGGGACACTAAAGGCTTAAACTGTGCACGGACTCTGAATGAAGATGTTGTGACCACAGACTATGTGAACGACCCTCTAAAATCCTCTGTGCTGGAGAAGATGCAGTGCAATGTCATGCTGCAGAAAAACAGGGTTATTAGTGCAATCCTCCAAGAAGCAGCAAAAGCAGGGTATGAAAACTGTCAATACCAGCACAGCAGTACTGACAGAACAGAAATGCCAGAGATTTCAGAAAAACACTCCTCTGATGCAGCGCAAACAACTCATAGGCACAGCAGAAAGGCAATACATAAGGGCCTGCATGTCAAATTAGGGTTCCTCTTAGCTTTGTGGGTTACCACAAACATCTCTGCAGGCCGAAACCTACCCTGGGGACTCTGATTTACTCTCCCGCCTTGAAGAGTGGGAAGCACACAAAGATGCCCAAATCCTGATAGCCAGTCTGGTGACAATGCGCAAGGAGAAATCAAAGCTTACTTTCTCCTCTTAACATTGCTGTTCTGACTCCGCACAGAGATAACAAAAGCAAAGTAAGACTGCCTGAATGTTCTTTTTTAGCAGCAGAGCTAAACAAGGCCAATTCTGAATGGCAAAATGCTGCAGAGTGAAGCTGCCACTAGAGACAATAATTTTTCACAGTTATACCCTCGCCTGAATGAGGCAACAAGAAGAATAAATCCTGATGGAAGAAAAACTGACAGCTCTTGCCATTTAAATATATGCCTAAAGGCACAGCTTAGAAGCAGGATTCTTATGCACAAAAAACCCCTTCAGTTTTCTCCTCTCTTATACCAAAATCCTACAAGAACACCTCCTGGGTGGGGTGATGCTTACCTGAGCAGATCCTGCCATGTTCAACTCCACAGAGAAGAGAGCAGATGGGAAAGTCTGCGTCGGTACAATCCCAAGTAACCACTTCAGAAGGCAAGTGTTTATTTTACCTGGTTCCTCTCCTTTATGAGTTTGAGGCAGAATTTCCCTGCTGGCTTCCTAACCTTGCCCATTCAGCTGAGAGGAGGGTGTGAAGCACCAAGCACTTCTTTCAAACTCATGAGGAGCAAAGGACTGCTGGGGTGCAAACACATGAGCAGAGGGACCAAAGTTACACGTGATGCTGGTTTATACCAGGAAAGGTGACCCAGAGCTATTAACTCCCAGGGTTAAACCATCACAAGGAATGAGGCCGCACTTCAGAAGAGGCCAGACACAACCCCTCAGCCCTCCATGGGTGTGAATGAGGCACACCCTGGGACTTGGGGAGAGAACAGCAGTACAGAGAGATGAAGTCTCACAGTGAACTTGGAGGCAGGCCTAAGGATAGCTGATGTGTTCTGGCTCCTAGCTACACCTGGCTACCAGGATCATCTCCTTTTCACCTTGCACTTCTTACCTTCAGACCCTGAGGCTGTTACAACTGGATAAGCTAAAAAAGCAAAGGAATCAAGGCACAGCAACAAAAATCCCTAATCAGGATTAGGCATGCAGCTGAGTTATTGGCACAGCCAGGCTTTCTCAGCCAAGCTGCACATACAGGTCGAGTACAATCCAAATGAAAAAAAATCAGACAAAATTTTAACTGCAGGGTTTCCCCAAGGCCTTCACTCTTCACGGGGTGGCTGCACCCAGAACCACATGGAAGACCCAAGCTGGTTTGGAGCATGCCAGCAGTGGGATGGACAGATTCACCCCACATCCCCAAAGCAGTGCTGTGCCTAGGCTGCCTACATCTGGTGATACAGAGGGTGCTGGGGCTGGTGTGCCACACCCTCAAGCCTACTGATCATGAAGCCAGAGCTTTCTATGTCCAGTTAAGGTCTTAAAGTCTGTTATGCCACACACAACCAGCTCAACATGAATTCCCTTGAAGCAACTCCATCACTTGTTTCAACCTGCTGGCGTAAGGATGAATGACTGGCAGGAGGATGTTAAATACTGTTTCAGGCTGCTCTTGAGAAGGTTGTGTGGGAACCAGTCACACCCTTCTCCTGAGCACACAGTGGTGTGAATGCAGTCTGTGCGCTACTCATTTCTATGATCATGCAGCTATAGCAAGGGGAGCATCTCTGTTCCTGCCACGTGTGTCTGCCTTGAAGGCGACATAAAAGCTGCTGTCTTTGTTTTACACTGGGATCCATGCCTTTCTCCCTGCTTCCCACATTTTTAAATATAGACAGCTAGAATCCCTTTTCCAAGTTATTTTTCCCTGCTTGTTGTTTTTTTTTTGTTTGTTTGTTTTGGTTTCTTTCTGTTTTGTTTTGTTTTGTTTAGGACAATGTTAATCCGGTCCTCTCTGATTTTGCCAGATGATTTTCTGGAGATCTCAGGGATAGTTATTTTTTTGATTGAGGGGCTGAAGCACCACAAGGCTAATGAAGACATCCCTTCCCCAGAAAGGGTTTGCTAGTCAGCAGAGACAGCAAAAACATGTGACTACAGGAATCTTTCAAAGCTTCTTGCATTATAGGCAGAGAGATCATCCTCCCCTTTGTTGTTCACGTTTAAAGCATACAAAGCCCCATATATTTAATTCCCACGTACACTGCTCGGTCTCCTGCACTGCAAACAAGGCTATGTCATGAGAACTCCAGCACAGCGCATCCTTACCCATCAATTTTGGGAACCGGGGCAGGGCTGTGGTAAGCAGCAGCCCAAGAGGGACATGGTTTTATTCCCTGTAGGATCTCCACACACTCCCCTACCCCCACCCCACTTGGAAGAAGAAGCAGGAAAAAGAGGAGAATGTTAGATGCTGCAGTCTTTGGTCGTCTCTGATATCTGCAAATACAAGTTTCTTATTAAAAGATAAAGAAAAAAACCCTTTCATCCTCTATGCCCTGACCTAATCTTTAAATACCTAGTGAAATATAAGTAATCAAGAGATGCTTTTAGCAGCTGTGGGCTCAGTCATCCCTTTCATGTACATAGTCAGAAGCTGACTAGGACTAAGGGTTGCTTAACTTAAAACTGACAAAGTTTGATCGCTGTGCCTGGCAATGAATATTAAAAGCAATGACAAGATTGACATTATCTAGCTGCACCGTAGCTTCTATTTTTTTGCTATTTAAATGCTCCATTGCTTAGTTCTTACTGCAAGGATCCAAGTCAGGAAAATACAGCTCAGGCTGACATCTTCCAGAAGTGCCTGCTAAAGCCCAGCTTTTGGGGTGCCAAACCGAAGACACTTAAAAGGTCTCAGCTTACAAAGCAACATGATTTCCTGAGAACAAACAGGAATAAAAACACTCCTTGCATGTCATGTGCTGCGCACACGTTTAAGGCTTCAAAGAGGCACTGCTTGATTTTTCTAGATGTAGAGCAACATTGCTAAACCACCTTCACCTTTCACAGCCAGCTCTGTTCTCTGAGAAGTGGCTGCATAGCAGCAGTAAGGAATTGGAGCTCTCCCACACCCTCCAGGGACCGTGTTAACTACAGTTTCTGCTCCGAATGATGACAGATGTTTCCCTGAATGTGTAGAATTCATTTTCTCCCCGAAAGAACTGTTTTAAAAGCTGCTAAGTGGCTCTAACTGAATGAGTGGTGGTTAAACAAGGGCATGAGATGGAACAAGCAAGTTGCCAAAATGCTTTCTCTCTTTAAATAGGAGAAAGCCTGCACAGACTTGCTCCAATGCCCAAATTGCTCTCACCACGAAACGTATACCTTCTTTCTAGCTCCAGCTCTTTCAACCACTGCTCTTACAGTTGCTTCTTGGTGGGTTGGGTTAAAGCACACCTCCCTCACCTGAAAATGATGCCCTCGACCTTAGCCTGTAGTTTTCTGCACAAGTCATACTGTACACAATCCCTTCTAACCCAAAAGCTGTGCTTCAGCTCTCAAGTTAATCGGAGCCACCACGTGATCTGACGACAACTCACATTGTGTTTTGTAGTGGAGGTGGGAGCTGTTTCCAAGTAACAGGGCTAAAACCTTGGGCTGCCCAAGGTCACAGAGGATATCTCCACTGCGGAGCACGCTAAGGCACTTCTGCAGCTGCTGCCTCAAACTCCACAGAGAGCATACAAAGCCTCTCGGGGGACCCCCTCATATGTTAAAGCTGGCCCAGCTGGTTTCTCTGCAGCTGTACAGCAAATCTAAGTGGAGCTCTCACGTGGGCTGACAGCCTCACTATTCTGCAGCAAGGATGCAGGCAGCAGCAGCACCTCTCGCTTCTCCACAGTGGAGATGTTCTCCCCCACCTCCCCAGGTTTCACCTCTCCACTGCTTTCACCCAGCAGTGATGCATGAGAATTGCTGGCAGGCTGGCCCCACGTTGCCACCAAGTCTCAGTGCTGTCCTGGACTTGCCTATTCAGGCTACCTCATGGTACCAATTTAATCACTATAACTTCAGAGAGGCCCACCTCTTACTACCTCTTCCCTGCCTTGCCCCTCCCCGCCCCACCCTTCAAAGAAAAGAGACATTCACTATCAGTCAACCAAGAACAGTGTTTTAATCAGTAGATGTTCTCCTTGAGCATCTTGTCATCATAATTTGTGCTCTTAAATCTTTAAGTAACAAGATGCTTGCTGAATGCTGATGGTCAAGTGCTTGCACAGCAAAATCTAGCTTGGCCTGCCCAATTTGCAAGTAGGATATTGTTTTATTGTATGAGAAAAAAGGTAAGAAAGCCCAGCACTGGCCATAAACAAGCTGACTGTATATAATGGACATTGTTAGGTGTCTGAATAGGTCACTGACTCAAAGGAAAGTTCAGCTCCACAATGCAGGCCTTGAGCTCTGAATACCAAGCAGAAAGCATCCCTGCACACTCGCACCCCGTGCATTCAGCGCAGCTGGATCTTTTTGTATTTCTCACTGTCCATTTCCTCCTGAATTTCCCTAGTTTCCTTCCATTCGTATTATGAGCCTTTGTTCTTTCTCTGCCCTTTTCCTCCTACTATTTTGAAGTGTACAGATGGAGTCTAAGGGTGGGGAAACAAGCAGAGTCACAGCATGTTAGAAAAACAACTTTCGCAGCTTAGCAAAAATAGGATAAACCGGCTCTACCATCGTATGGAAGTAGTGACCCCTGTTGCAAGAGGTAGGACCCTGCCAAACTGCAGCTACAAAAAATCTTTTATGTTAAGAAGTTAAAAATACGGTCCTTCATGGAATTAATTTCATCCTAATATTTGCTAGTTGTTCAAACATCGTGCATGGCACTTTCTACCAGGACTCCCACCGTCCATTATGGTGGAATAGTCTTCTTCCCCCCAAAAGGTCTAAGTATCAATGGCACGGCAGTCTGTGCAGTAGTTACCCCAACTCTCAACACTGCTTAGGTGAGACATCCTGAGCAACCAGTCTGAGCGGCCCTTCAGTCTTTCAGCACAGGAGGAAGGTATTTTTGCACACTGACAACCTGGGTTTGGGTCTGATGCTGATAAGCTCCTCCTTTGGACTCAGATAAGTAATAAGTTACTCACTAAGGAGATTAATTTTGTAAAACACACCTGCTGTGAAAAACAAACCCAGAAGCTGGGGTCACTCCAGGCATGTGCACTGGCACAGGGGAAGCCCAGCTGGGAGAATGACAAGCTGAGAGAGGTATTCACCCCAAACATGGAGGGTTGGAAAACAGCACTAAAGACAGAGCCAGGGAAATGTTGAAAACACCTACAGAAGGACTGTCTAGTGGCCAATGGCCTCACTTTGCTCCAAAAAGTGCTTCCCATTGAGGTCAAAGACACTCTGTGATCTTAGGGGCGCTCTGGGACCAGGGTAGGTCTTACCCTAACAGAGCAGTGCTCAGCACTCCCACTCAGACCAACACAGACAAGCTTCATATCGTGCGAGTCTTCTACAGCCTTTGTTTCCAAATACTCAAAGACAACCTGCATAGGTTAAAACCAGCATCAGGACTTCTGCAGCACTTGAGACTACCAGAGCTGTCAGCTCTTTCAGTGATAATAATCACCTGTCAAAAATGCAGATCAGACTGAAGAACAAATAAGGGTTAAAAGGAAAAAATATGATAAGTACCTGGAGCTGTAGCCAAGGCAATCAAGAGGCTGAAATCAGCTGCTTTGGTAAGTACCTTTTAATACAACATGTTCCTCCTCCAGTGCAGGGGTCCTAGGGTGACTCCACAACAGTTTTGTGCCTGTGGCTTTAAATTTGCTAATAAATAGCCTATGCATTCACGCACACGATGGATGTGGGGGAGGGAGAAGAAAGATTTCAGATTACAAGAACAGCATTTGTCACTTGCTTTAGATGGTGTGAGCGGCAGTTTCCAGGCTCTTGGACTCAGGAAGAATATTTTCTGTTCCATTCCTGATGTGCTTGGCTGCCTTCTGCCAAAACCTGTTTTAAATCCATTAACGAAACTAGGCCGAGTCCACATAACTTCTTAAATCCCCGATGGAAAAAGGGCACTTAAGTATATTTCCGGGAATGACAGACACCCACGGTTCCCACCATTGTCAAGTGAAGCACTGCTATGTGGCCAGCTCCCTCCTCAAAACCCACTTTCTCCCTGGAATATCACTCCAAGTTGTCACTGGTTGCTTTATGGACAACACAGGAACTTGATATTCTCTTTCCTCTTTATAGCAGCACCTCACTGGTCAGTCCTGCATCGCTGCCGTGTTCACATCCAGTTTCATACACATTAGTGAGATTGCACACAGGCACATGGATAAGGTCTTGACACCCATCTGGTCTGAGGTCACAAACAGATCTGCTCCTGGTAGTAAGGATGATGGGAATGATAAGAAAGGCTTTTAATTCCTGTGTTGCCCTGTGCCTGCTCTAAAGGACCCAACTCAGAACCACATCCATGCACCCTCTCGTCAACGGAGGAAGCACAGAAGAGCAGCAACGCATCCCTACAGCTTCAGGCAGTGTGGAAGAGCTGAGGAAATGCTCCTAGCGGGAACTAGGTTTAGCAGCTCCAGAACTAATGCTGCTTCCAGGAGCTGAAGTGGTCCCCAGCAGAAAGCTGGTGGGTCACTCTTTCTAGATCTAGGCACAACCTGGAGAGGCCTATGGGGGAGAAAAGACCTGATCTGGTGGACCACAGGTGGGCCTGGAGCAGTAAAGCCATCAACATTCAGATTACAAGCATGGCCCATTCACCTCCATACAGCAACTCCCAGGACTTCAGTTTGCATGACTTGAAATCCTTTAAGGACAGAGGCCACTGCTGGTAGTGACATGAGCCTTTCTTCAGAGATCTGGAGAAGAGATGCCAAATGCTTATTATAGAAAAATCAGAATCATTCCAGCATATGAAAACTTGCTTTTCCAAAGTGTTGCACTAGTAGACTACATTCTTTAAAAAACTAAGTGAAAGGACACAGCAACAGCTAATAAAATGGGCACCAGTTCCATTACAGCCACAGTATTTTTTAGCAGAAGTATTTTAAGGCTAACCTCCTGTTCCATGAACAGCAGCAGCCTAAATGGGAAGGATTGCTGAGTCAGCTTTCGCTTTGGGCTTCACAATGTACTCTATGTTTTCCAGCAGGCTATAATCTACCAGGGAAAGCTGAAGTTGGGGGAAGGGGCTGAACATAAGAGCTTTGAAGAAATGTGGAAAGAAATATATGAACTTCAATCCTCTGTTTAATTAAAAAGCTGAAGAAAATGATATCACAACATTGTAGTCTGAGCAATATGGCTGCAAAGACCTCAGGCACTAGCAGTTGCATGTATGTGACTGCAGTGATGCTGTTGGGACATGAAATATTTTTTTCTTGCAACTCTAATAATGTTATCCTAATAGTCACCTTAATATACATGAGCTTAGAGCAGCTTTCAGAACAGGAGATATTTCAAGTCATCCATTGTCCAAAGGTTGCAACCAAGACCTTGCGTCTTCCACTGCCCAAGAGCACACACATAGGGAAAGATGAGAGTTCAAGTGTAAAATGATCCTTCCTTGGTGGTACCTTCACTGCCTCAGGAAATCAAGCTCATTTGGGAAAGATGAGGATCTTTAAGACTGAAGGTCCTTCACAATTTAAAGCCCATCTACCTCTTCTCTGACACTGGCTCCAGCACTCAGCTGTTGCACAGCTGTTTTAGCATGCGACATTGGCAGTCGGGCTAGTTTCAGCTAAGTGCACTGAAATAGCTCAGCAAAAAGCTCCAACAAACACAGATGTGAGAGGAATAGTGGGAACACAAGTCAGTGGCCAGATCTTCTGTCTGACGTTGCAGTGGAGCCTCGGCCTGAAAGAGGTATCATGCATGGGACCACTCTACTAACAGTATCTTTTGCAAGTAGCCAGGAAAAGCCTTTATGTTTAAATAAAGGACTTGGCAGAGAAAAATCACTTCCTCTCATTTACTCTCTCCACACTGAGTGAAACTTCAGCTGAATTAAGAGACTGGGTCGTTGTCCACTCCTCCCAGCCTCTCAACATGGTCTGCTTTTTTACATGAAGGTAGTTGTTCAAAAGTTTTAAGCTTGCTTTTTCTTTACCAACTAAACATGCTAAGCTGCTCAAACTCTACAGGGTGGTGTCTGCAACTGGTGTGCACACTAACTCACAACAACATGCTCCCATGCTGCTACCTGATGTGTCAGATGCTGAGACCCCTCTGGCACAGGACAAGAGGTGAATCCTCCCTGCACAGCTTTACCTTGCCCAGATGAGTCCCAGCTATGCTGTGATGTTCTCTGCTACCTTCATTAACAACTACTCCTAAATTTTGAACATTTCTCCATGCCCTACACCAGAACAGCCTGCAAAAATTAAATAAGCAGAGACTACTAGTTATGTTGTAGACTACACTTCTTACAACCAGTTAATGTAAAAGCCAGCACTGAGATGCAGAAAATATCTTGCAGTCAGCTCTCCATCTTCACAACAGGGGAGGAAGGGTGGCTGCAATGCCCAGACCTCTGCTCGCTGCTATGCAGCCAGTCCGCGTGCCTCGACAGGCACTACCCAGCAAATCCCATTTGGAAGGAGCTTATTAGACCAGGCACAGCAAGGCACAAAGCCAGCTCAAATTTGGAAGCAGCACAGCTCAGCCTGCACAAAGCTATGCCTTTGCTAGCAAGCCTTCCAAGAACTGGCAGGTACGCTCTGCATGGAGCCAGCTCAGGGGTCCGCAGGCCCCCGTTACAGTCTCTTCCCCAGCCACATGATGGGTGCCTTGCTGGGGAAGGGGCAACTGCACACACAAGAAACCCAGCATGTTCTGACTGTGTGTTAACTCTGCATGTGGCTCCAAGCCCTGAAAGGATTGGATAGAGGAGAACAACACTGAGAGTGACTTTAAAAAGTTTCTCAGCCCTTATCGTGCCTTCTGGATGACTGTTCAGCTTGATTAGCTGAAGAAGCAGCATACAGAACTACTTGGTACTCTCTGAACTGAGGCTCTAGAGATGATGACAACCTACCACATCCAAATCACCATGACTCGAGCATTTCCAAGGAACAGGGTCTTCACCTCTTCCTCCACAGCAATCAATCCATAGGCGCCTGGGTTTCTGGGCAGCTGCTTTCTTTTCAGTTACATCACAAATCAAAGTAAATAAAAAAACTCTGTCAGGGGCCTCTTCCCAAGACTCAGTCTGAACCTTTCCTTTCCCGTTTTCAGCCCCACATTTTCACAGCCTGTGGACCCAAGAGGACCCCATCCATTATTTCTGCATCTGAAGCACATTATCGCTTTGCAAAGCCCTTCCTTTTATTTTGCACAACACTGAATTCCCCATGGCATTCAGCATAATCTCCAGGCTAATGCTTCAAGGCTCCCAGATTGTCACAGCCACAGCCCTGTTATATTGGTATCAATATTTAAAACCAAAAGGCCCTCCTTCCTCCAACACAATCTATGTTTCTAGGTTTATCACAAACAGTAAAAAAATGCAGGCACATACTCTCAGCTCAAGGTGCACATACGAAAACAGATTCACTCGTGCGTTGGCCAGACAGCTGACACTCATCTTGACATTCATCTCCCCGTATGAGGAGGAAAGAAAAATCACTCACAGCTATATGGCTCTGGAGTTTGCCCTTGACCAAGCTGGTAAGTGCCATAAATCAGCCACCGTGCATCCTCAAACACAGAGGCAAGCACCTGGAGAGCAAGAGGGGCAGCAGCAGCCTCTTCTGAATTAAACACGCATAAACACAACTGTGTTCTAGTGACACCTAAATAAAACCCACAAGAGCAGAGCTCAAGCAATTTGCTGTATTATGGGAAGTTCCAACATACTTTTAGCTGTTTCAAACAATTTGTTCAACAATTAGCTGCCGCATTTAACCTCAAAGAAAGGGGAGGATTCTTCATTTATTGAGGTCTTCAACTCAAGATTAGCTAAAATCCTCTACCAGAAAGGCCAAACAAAGGCCGCTGGTTTGGCACAGAGGTGACCAGGGAGAAGTGTGCTGTACAAAAGTTTAGGCCAGATGAATTCACAAGCATTTGTGGCCTTCAGCTCTAGCAGCCAGGAAGAGGTTGTAGCTGAAAGTAGTTGACTAAGGAGCTATCTCACAGGTCTGCCACACTGGGCATACCCAGTTGAGACAGGGGTTTTGGGTTTTTTTTTTTCTAATTATAAACCTCTTTCCATGTACAATCAGGCTTTTCACATAAAAGCAGCAGCTTTTAACCCAGCAGACATGACGGCTACATGGAAAGCAAGTGCTACAAAAAAAGCAATCCAGAAGCTTGGGATCAGCCTCAGATTTGGGAAACCTCATCTGCCAGACTTCCTGGGTAACCTCAGGCAAACCAGCTTGCTGGTGCCTTCACTGATCCGTTTAACAGTCAGGATGAAAACACTAACCACACTGCAGCGATGAGGTCCAGGCAAAAGGCATCTCCAGAGGATACACAAACAGGACGGTCAGTCCCAAACATTTTTCAGCATCCACCATGAACCCACTTATTTTGCCTTAAATGCCCAGAGAATTATGCTAGAGTCTCTCCTGCAAAGCACAGGCCCTGTCAAAAAAAAAAAGAGCACTGAGGGTTTGCATTTTTTCATTGCTACTCAAAAAAAAATAGCAGCAAGAGGCCAGGGTGGGCTCGTAAAGGCACCACGTTCCTGATGCAGCTGTGCATATTGCCCAAAGCTGTTTCAGGCAATGGTTTAGCCTGTCAGTGTGAACAAAACTGGATGGCACTCAAAGCCCTCCTTTTATTTCTGGAACAGATCTGATTCCAAAAAATCTTCTAGTGTGACTTGGGACCCTACGCTTCTACTGGCTAAAAAACATACAGGCTGACTGAGGTCTTCACCCCAACATAAGCAGAGTTGAGGATTCACTCCACTTACTGCCCATCTTAGGGCTTCCAACAGAATGAGGGGCTTCGATCTTCTTCCAGGAGCTATCTGTCCTACAGAGCAGATGGTGGCAGTAAATCTGCGTATCGTGAAGGGTTTTTTTCCTCCTGTGTACCATATCTAGCTGTAAACAATTAAGCCAATCCACCAACAACAAATGTACAGGCACCCTGAAAGCTTTCCCCATCACCCTGAGAATGGAATTGCTGGAAAGCCATTCAGGCCTGCCTTGGCAGGTCTCTAGTTCAGGGTTGCACCCCATAGTAAAGTTACACCCAGCAGAGACTGGTTACGTTAACTGGTAATGCTACAGTGCAACACAGGAGGTGTGGAAGGGGGAAGAAAAACACAGCAAATGGGAAAAGACACAACTGCAGGGTTTTCTTTGGTAATCCTAGACAAACCATTACTTGGGAGCTTCCAGGACTGTCCCAGGCTCCCCCAGTTTTTAAGTTTGGTACAGAAAATGAAGACTTTATAACTGCAGTGGCTGACATCCAGCCACTCCCCTTCCCAGCCTGTCATACATCAAGCAAAGCAGAAGCTCTGGCACAAAGACGAGTGCATGTAGGGAGTGTGCCAAGTTCTGCCTGGGTTTTAAGCCCCAAGACACCACACTCAAGGTTTTCTACAACCTGTGGCAGAGCCTGCATGGATTTATATTCTCAGTCCTGTCAATATGATCTCATTGCCTCCTAAAGGAATAGCATGACCAGAAATCCCATGGGCAAAGACAACACTCACTTTATTTGCTTACAGGTGTCTGTGGGGCCATTGCTGTCCCTCCCAAGCTCCCCCAGACCCGACACCGAGTCCCATGCTTGATAAAGATGGCTTCAGCAGCTAAGAACAATGCAGTACAAATACCTACCAAACCAGCACGTGAGCATGGCAGGTCATGCAGCGGGAAGGTATCAAAGCTGACCAAAGGATTCCTGTGCCATGCAGGGACAGGAAAGCACTCCTTGCAATAGCAGTGCTATCTAATTCCCACCCAGCTCGCCTAGTGATAAAGAAAGCAGGCAGAAGGCATTTTTTTTTTCCAGGAGACATTTGTCTGCAACAAAGGAAGTTGAAGACAGCTCTGTAGTGTCCCTCAACAGCTATGACCAACAACCTCTCATTAATATAAACCAACACACTTTTACTCCTGAAGGCTTTGGAGAAAAGGCAGCATGAAGAACCCTACCCATTTGTCTGAGTGCAAATATTCTACCTCCATAAAAGATTCAAACCCTGCCCTGCAAACACAGCACTGACTAGGGGAAAGCTGCTAAGCATCTTGACTGTCTCACAGGACTTGTAAAGCTGATGCTATACTACTCCTTCAAAGGTTTCTTAAGAGTCCTTGTTAAATGCAATGGCCATGAAACCATAAAGCGAGGAAGGAGACAGCTATCTTGTAGAGTTTTCATAGTCAGGCCAAAGCACATGACTTGTTTTGTACTGATCTGTTTGCAGAGGCCATGTAACTCTCTAGAAGTGGTTCTGTTTCCAAAACAAATGCTACACACTCTTGACTTGGGAAAGTAGGAAAAAATCCCCCCCAGCGCAAACAGCCAAACAGTGCTGGCGAGGCTCACAAGTGCACGCGTGTGAGCGGGAAAGGAAACGGAGAGCCCTTCCAGCTTTCCAAAGGGTTATTGCAAACAGCAGGGAGGGAGAAGGGATTTTACACATTAGGAAAAATACCGTGATGGTTCTTGTCCTTAAAGTGAACGCTGCACAACAAAAGGCCTGGGCTGCATTGTCTGTTTAGCATTTCTTCAATGCAAAATGTGTGTTGTACAGTGAGACAGAGACCCTGGTAGCAGGGTGTTACGTCACAGGAACTGTCCCTGGCTGCAGCACAGGTCAGCATGCCAGGTGCTGTACAAACCACTGCTGAACCACCTTCACATTTTCCTGGCTGAAGCGACTTTGCTGTGCATCATCCAAAGCCTACAGCAAAGCCAAGGACATCCCCACATAGCAGTCTCCTGAGAGTTAGAGATATCGTATATACCAGCTGCTTCCTCAGCCGTCCTGCAATGGGAAATCTGCAGGTCACAGATGAAGAGGCAGCCATGCTGCGTACCAGC
This sequence comes from Athene cunicularia, assembly GCF_003259725.1. Taxonomy (NCBI): domain Eukaryota; kingdom Metazoa; phylum Chordata; class Aves; order Strigiformes; family Strigidae; genus Athene; species Athene cunicularia. The sequence goes on along the minus strand of NW_020799113.1, from coordinate 18,139,485 downwards.
CATAGTGTAAGGAAACAGCACGACCACGCTGTAAAATGACTCTTTCAGTGCTCTCCCAAGAAAGTTTAATAATCTCATCTTTCATGCGCTTACGCCTCTGCTGGGTTTTTGCAGAGCTTCCCTGTGTGAGCTGTACTGGCAGGGATGCAGCTCCAGACTAGTCAGGAAGGTTAGCCTGCCTCTAGCAGCAGGGAAGGGGGGTAGGGGGAGATGAAGCCTTTAGCTGAATTCCCACCGGCTTTGCATTATGAAAGCCATGAGCTGCAATCAGCCAGCCTTTGCGGGTTCACTTTAACCCCCTCCTTGCTGCCAAACAAGCATCTCAACTGACCTCCTAACAGTGTAGATACACTGGTGACGCACAGCATATGCATACTCGACCACAAGGCAAAAACAGGCAAGTGCCTAAAGAACAACCATTTGTTTTCTTTTGGTATTTTCTAAAAGGTGCAAGTTTCCTCTGCGCTTGCATTCACGGGTGCTGCAATGCAGCCTGCTGCTCTCAAGCCTGCAGCTTAAGGGGGAAAAAAAAAAAAAAAGTGCTACAATCCAACACTGCACATGCCCAGGACTTGCTACTTCAAGAAATGCCATCATTGTTCTCCAGCCAGGCAGTAGGGCGATGAACAGGCCTCTGTATTGTCCACTGGCTGCCTGGAGGCTTACAGCAACAACCCTGAAGTATGAACTTCCAAAAGGGCATCAAAGTTGCTGCACAAAGTTGAATCAAACATGTATCCACAATTATTTACTGATCACTGATAGTAGATGCTATGAGAAGAGAAAGCACAAAATGCATCTTCCCCTGGGATTCCCAGAAAAAAGAGCAGTCTCCAACAGAAACTTCAAACAAATCAGTTCCCTCCACTCCCTGTCTCAGCAGGTACAACACATGTCCTCGCACACCCAAAAGAATGTCTGCTGCCACCACAACACCAGTTATCTGCCTCCGCAGAGGGTCCCTCGGTACAGCAACTGCCCCAAGGACTGTGCTCACTCTGAAGAGCGCGACGGCAAGAGCTCCAGGGCAAAGCTAACTGGGCTGGAACCCAACACATCAGGAAAGCTTTGAGACTCCTTGGATAAGGAAATAAACTACTCCATGGCTTGGCAGACTGGATTAAAGCACCCTAGAGAGCTTGAGACAGTCTGGAGCTTGTTTAAGGTGCCTTTTCAGCTCAGCCTGTGTACCAGTTCAGTTGAGGCTCAGGGTTTCGGGCAGGAATAAGTAAGAGGAATGCAAGAACTGGTGGACTCAGCCACCTCCATGCCAGGACAGCAATAGCCAAAGTGAACCCCAGCCATGCTAACCATTCTCATAGCAGAAGAAATCCCCATGGCTGAGGCAGACACTTGTTCAGCCTCTCTCGGGCTTTTTCTGGAAACAAACAAAAGACCAGTTGCTGCCAACCGAAAAGGTTGAAGCTCTGAAGAGAGACCACACGCCTTCTAAGAGCTCAGAGTCACACCAACATCTCCTTTAAGACAGGAAGGGAGAAAGCCAGCATTTTACTTAGTAACTAACCCTAATTGCTTGGCTTCACATCTTGATATCAAGACTGGGCATGCCCATTTTCCAAGCCTAATCCTGACAACCTAGCGTGCAGATCAAAGTTTTGGCTAACAAATGTGCTGGAAAATATTGGTGTGCTGATTTTCCATGAATGAGGCCACCAGTATGTGATTTTCCATGAATGAAGCCACTAGTACGTGAAAAGCCTAGGGCAACGGGACTGCTTGAAAGCAGGGAGCATCGCTCTGCTCTGACTGCCACTCCAGCCTTACTTAGCTGGTTCATATTTTATAAAGAATGATTCAGCTGAACTTGTTCCTTGACGTGAGAAAAAGGGAGGAACAAGAGTGTGGGAAAGCAAGAGGATGTAACACAAGCATCTGGTATGGGGGAGACACTCTAGGGACATGGTACAGCTGAGTTAATATGCAAGGAAGCACTATAAAAGCAAAATAAGACAGGAGTGGAAACAAATCTTCTTGGTAGACACACCCCCAAGCCATGGCACAGCTGGGAACAGGAGCTCCTAGCATCCACCTCCAATTCCAGGCTTTAATGATAAAGCAAGGCTGTCCCTCTCACTTCTCACTCCAACCAGACCCAGCCTGGCATGGGAAGATACAAGGGTTTCCCTTCGCAATCTTGCAAGGGGTCTGGAATAAAAATACAGCTGGCTTCATTCCCCATTAGCAGTTAATTTCCTCAATCATTTTCAGAGGGAGAAAGAGAAATGCTCATGAACTAAGAGATGAAAGCAAATGAAAATAAGCCTCATAAAACCTGTACTGCCCTAAGGGAAAACTGCCCCACAACTTTCATTGGGGAATTATCAAAGGCCCCAGACTGGTGGGGGGTTGTTTGTATTTTATAAGACAGATGCTTTAGAGAGTATAAGTCCTCAAATAGCTGAGATTCCATTCTGCTGAACCTCCAACGAGACTAGAAAAAGAAACAGCTGATCCCAGTTAGTCCAGCCTGGGGATCCAGCTCAGCCACATCAAGACTGAAGAGGACTGAAGCAAGACAGAGCTGTACAGGCACTGCTAAACTTCTTTCCAATAAGATACCATTGCCCCAAGCAAAAGCAACCACACGCGTGCTAGCATGACCTCAGGAAAGTGCAGAATGGAACTAAAAAAAATCTCATTCATTTCCATTGCAAAACAGAGGCTGGGGTAGAAGGCACTGGCTCATTTAGCCTGAGAACAAGAAAGGATTGCTCCTGAGAGACTAGTTTAAGATGTTTAGTGCACATTTTGCTTTGAGTCTGGGAGAATGGGTACAAAACTTCCCACACTCAGAGCTCTATTTCTTATTGGAAAAGACAACATAAGCTCAAGAGCAAGAACATTCAAAGAAGGGGCAAAGACCCAAAATGGGTCCCATCCACAGTTAAGCTTCAAGAGGTGACCGCAGCCATGGATAAGCCTGTCTGCAGGTAGCAGTCAGGTCCCCAGCAGAGGAACCAAGGGCAGCGTGGCCGTGGCTCACAGCTTGGACAGTCTGACTTACTTTGCTCCTCAGCTGGGCTGTGAAGCCCACGCCGGTGCCCTTGCTGCTGCCAAACCTGCGCCAGCCGGAGCCTGGCATCCTCACGGCTGCGAGCTCTGCAAGGGGTCTGACTTTGTGTGATGCTGGAAACCTCAGTCCATGCTGACTTCAAGAGGGGAGGCAGATGCTCAGAGGCTAAGGTTGTTTGGCATGCTTTACAAGTGTGCAGCAATCAGTGTATTATTTATTACGGCTGATGGAAACCCTTCTCTTCAATGCTGAACCAGCCAACATTTTTTCTGATGACAAACCTCCCCTTCCCTGCACATACAAACACCCTTCCACACTCATCCCCATGGGGTAATTAATTCCAGTCCCCCTAGCAAATAAAACCAAGATACTCCAAAAAACCACCCAGCTTCATTAACGTGTTGATTCAAGGAGCAGATATTTGTAAACCAGTAGACAGATACTAACAATGAATAATTAAAACCAAAATAAAACCGAAAGATCTAAGACCTGAAGAGAAATTACTCACTTGAAACAGCTACCACCACATTTAATCTTTCATATCTAAAGTGTATGAATAGGAAATAAGTAAAACTAGCTCTAGAGCACAAGAATATTGTCCCTGGCTGTGCACAGAAAAATATGTCATGTGCTACTCACACCCAGACATTTGGCTATGGTGCAAGGGGCTGGATGGATCTCTCCGTCTTGGAGAACAGCACTCTCTGGAGCACAGTAAGGGAAGTGCAGGAGAAAGTTGAGAAACCTTGAAATCACTAGCAAGAACAGAGCTATTCCACTGCTTAAGTGGCTACTGAAAAAAAACCCCACCTCCAGCTTCCCCAAAGGTCTTGATTACTTGCTTTATTTGCATCCTTGTTCAGCCCGTACAAGCAAAACGTGCAAGAGTTTTAGCTAAATAAACTGCTTGCAGTTGATGCTGAGCTGAAATTGGACTGTAAATTCCTGCCTTCTAAAGAAAAAAAGCCCATGGGATTGCTATGAAATGAAATTGCTCCCTGGAGGCAACTGCTGCAGCACTTGCTCTAGATCATCTGAGGTTTACAGAAGCCGAGAGCCTGTGCCTGTCTCACCAGTGTCCAGTTAAGATCTCAAGTAACCAGTTTTGGTCATGATAGCAAAGGGATCCAATTAGCTTCATCCAACTCAAGCAGAAAGACCATCTTTTGAATGCCTGCTTTTCAATGCTTGAAAGAAAAAGCTTTGGATGCAAAGCAGCTCCTAGGAATAGCCAGGCTGGAAGGGAAGGCTAGCTTAGAAATGACAGTAACAGGTCAGGATGCTGCAAAAGGGCTCCAGGTTCCCCCACCAACCATATCCTTCCACAAAGACTGCCACCATTCTTCCTTCTGCACACTGAGGGTGGAAGAGAAGCCACGGACAGATGTCTTTCTGGTGGAGTCCCTCTACCGCAACATTAGCATGCAGCAGAGTGAGTAACGCCTAAAAGCAACGGCCTGAAGCTTTTCACACCATTTAATGGTCAGTCCACATGAACTGCTCCACTGTAGACTAGGGGAGGAAAGCATCCATAACGAGCAGGCTAGAGTTTATCTTGTTTTCTCTGTGCAGGGCAAGTATGTGTCTCTGGGTCAGAGCTTTCTTGCACTGCCTCCTCCTGCTGGGTCTTGCAACAAGGTCCAAACCCTCACAGACCAAACTCAGCCCAGGGGTCAGCAAGCACCGCACCTTCTGAACTCCGTGGGAGTGGTGCCCGCTTGCTTCAAAGGCAAATTCTACCCTGTGTTTATACCAGCCTACAAGGCATGAAAAGGCCTAGGAGGTCACACATCCACCACTGTAATTTCAGGCAGGATCAAACAGAAAAGCAACAGCTGGGCTGAGTGAGCAAGTCCACCTTTAATTACAAATGGTTTTGGTAATAAGTAAAGGCAAGAACAAAGCCAGTGAAAAACCTCTCTTTTTCTTCCTGGCTCCTGTTCAGGCTGTGTAGAAACGGCTGCCTAGAGGAGAATATCAAATAAGATCTACCAAGTACATTTTTTTCATTTTCAGGACTGCTACAGCAGCACTGTTCCCTATGCAATGCTGCTGTGCTTTGACAAGCGTCAAGGACCGATGGGCAGATCGCAGCTGCTCACGCCAAAGGGCTTGGGTCTGTGCAGGTATTTCCCAGCCTATAGCTCAACCCCTGCATTGTGTCTCAAGTCACACGCGCACAAGTACACGCACACAATCAATCTGCAGTAAGCTGCACAGTGGATTTAATTTGCTTTAACATCCTCTGAATATGAAATGGTGGTTGCGAAATAGGATTACTAGTGCAGAGGATGATGGACTCAGCTTGCGGGTCCCGCCTGGCCCAGGGAGAGGGCAGAAAGCAGCTCTCCGAGCAGCAGGAACGCCCACAGAGCTGATCGACCCCTCCATCAGGTCATGCATTTACAGCCAGAAGCTACTCTTGCTGCCCCCCAAAAGGCCCAGGAGCAGTGGTAAGGAGAGGAAACAAGCCCTAAAATGCAGACAGGCAAGACGGCTTAGCAGGGTGAGTGGAAAGCTTTTTTTGAATGCTGGGAGCCTTCCACCCAGTTTTTGTGACAGCAAATTAGAAGGGATTGGTGGATCCCTTCATCACATCTGATACCTCTGACAGCACCAGAGAGAACCTAACACAACCAAAGACAGGACAAACACAGCTGGCACAGAGTATCAACCTCAAATCCCTCCAAGAAACAGATAACCACTGCTGACAGACTGCTGCCTAGCTGGGTGTCACGGGGGGACACAATGGGAATAATGGAAAGGCTGGGAAACCATCACATCCCTGGGAACCAAGGGCTTCTGACCTTTCTAGCAAAGCCTGCCGAGAGAAACTGGGTGGGTTGTTTTGTACTCCTGGCTTTAATTACAGCCAAGTGTTTTAAGTTATTCTCCTCCAACCAACCCCATGTCCCTCACAAGCACAAATCTAGCTTTTTATAGCACATCCGGTATGGATGTTAAACACATTCAGGAAATGCACTTTCAGCCCCAAACATCCCTTCCCCTGGACCAGTTAGGCTGCAAGGGTTTGTAACGAGGAGATGTGGAACCGGATGTTTGGTTTTGTGACCGCTGCTTTCCTGGATTACTTCTGTCTGTTTAGAGAAGGGAAACTAAATAAATGCAGGGTAGGCTGGCTGCATTTAGAAATAATGCAAGCTGCTTGCAAGGTGAAGAAAGAAAAGCCAGATGGAGAGGCCACTCAGCTGCTCAAATGCCCTGCACACAGGGCAAGGTTTTTGCCTTTTTTTTTTTTTTTTTTTTTTTAAATAGCCGACAAAGCTCCTGAGGGCTGACAAGGACTCCCAGCACAATGGGTGTCCACAGGCATGTCTAGGGTGGCAAATCACATGTTTTTCACTGCCTTCTGCCTACTGACCCCGACCGGCTCTCCTGTAACACACAAGGGAAACCAAAACTTCTCCCCCAAATCTTCTATTTTAAGTAGCTAAAGGGCACCAGCAAAGAACCATCAGGTGACGTCATGCTTCGCTGGTCCCCAGGTGCTGCTCTGGCACGTCACGGAGGCTTGTGGCTCTTTGCTCCAGAGGAACAGGGCTTGGACAATAGATTGGCTCCTGACCTTTGTAATTTTCTTAACATAAGGGACTCGCCTCTGGCTTTAAGGAACACAGCAAGCCTGTTAGTAATTTTCTCACCTGAAAATAACCCACTTGACTTCCCAGCTGGAAGAAGCCTCCTAAACCCAAAGGAAGGCATGTTTGCTGGCAGTCTCAGATACCATCCCGAGGTAGAAGACTCCCTGGAGCACTCAGACCAGAGGGCACATACTGGCCAGGCTGCTAAGCCCTCAAGAATGCTGAGCTGTTCCACACATTGATCAAAACACCACTGCTACACCTCTGCCGTAGTATCACTGCACTAAACCAGGATATTCTGCAGCAGGTTGCAAAAGAGAAGGCACACAGGGCTGCACTGCACAAGGGTTTGCTGTTCTGAAGAAAGACAGATGCAAAAGCCCAGGGTTATTTCTCCCCTCCCTTCCCCACAGCCAGGCCACCTCACATTCTGGGCAAGCAACCGTCAGTAGGACATCACACATCAGCAAGCTGAACAATGACCTAATTAAGCTGCTTCCAAAATAATCACACTAGAGGAAAGTTAAAGGAGTCCTTGAACTCATTATTTCTTATATTGATTTTTATTCCTTTTTTCCATATTTGATGTAGCTTCTTCACTTCAGACATGTGCAGTGTTAAGTCAAACTGGGCTCTGGCTATTTCTTCTGAGTGATCAGAGCTCCAGCACAAGCAGCCATGCACCTTGGTAACAACCAGGCTGCGCAGGCCTGCTGGCCATCCATCTCCTTCCCTGGGCCAGTAATGAACAGGAGGAAACATGGGTATCAGCCGAGCAGGCAGGCGAGCAGCCCGTGGGCTCTCTCAGCGGGCTACCAAAGCTGCCTGCGCTCAGAGCAGCAGCGCGTTTGCTGGGGGAACTGGAAGGCAGCTGTAAAGACATGGGACCACCAGCAGCGTGCATGGCAAGGAGCTGCCCTAGCTTCAGCTACCACCCAAACCACCTCTGTGGCCGCCCAGATTGAACAAAGAATGCCAGTCCAACTCAAGACAAGTTTTTTCCAGCACAAAACCCTGTACACAACACTTAAGTTACAATTAATGAGCTCTGCAGGGACAAACCCTTGTGCAGCATGAACAACAGCACCAAGACTGTGCTCATCTATGCATTCATTCATCTCGGGGAACAGCAGCTGTCAAGAGTCACACACACATACTATGCTTTCACCACCCTGATCTAACTACAAGCTATGCAACACTTAGCTGGAAAAGTGAGTGACAATCCAGCTGCAGCAACTGAATAACGGCCTATCTCAGGGAAAGGCAGCCTTAACTCACACTGGAGAATTGCTCTTCAGCAGATGGGAAGGACAATGTATTTATTTGGTGGGTGTTGTTTCTATGTGACCAACTCATATGCAGCTTATGTCTTTCAAATATAAATGCAAATGACTGACTTAAATAAAAATCATTGCTGGAACACAGAAGCACTTCCTCCATTCCTGAGAAGCGGATGATCTCCCAAGCTCATCAAGAGCCACACAGAGTGGCACGTCAGATGCACAGGGGACCTGACCTCTTTGTATCTTTGACAAGCATTATGATAATCTCAGAATTAGGCTTTAGAGCTTGAACAGAAAGTGACAAATCCATACTGAAATGATATTAGAGAACATCAAAGAGGCAAAGGCATCTCTCATTCAAATGCTTTCCCAAAGTTTATAAGAAGCCACAGCTCAGCCTGTCATGGCTTTTTATGGTCCTGAGAAGCACCTTTCAAAGGAACTGCAGGCAATCTCAGGCATGTTCCTTGGCTACCTGCAGTTTCATCAGGCTGCTCAAGACATTCAAAACAATATTTTCTTACTAGGATGAATGATTTATGAGGATTGAGAAATCTGAGCCTGAACCTATGAAGTGAGTCACTGGGATTCATGGGTTGCTTCCCCCGCTTCCCTCCCCCCCACATCATCACACCTTCCAGGCCTAGTCTTGCTCCCACTGAAATCCTGCAGAAAACAAATACCCATTAATTTAAATACCACAGAGCCTATATTACTGGCTCAAGTGCTGTCTTTCTCACTAAGAGTCCATATCTGGGCAGAGAAACCACATGCTCACCCAGAGACTGTCGGGAGAGAAGTTGGAGCTGCTGACTGCCATTTCTCTTGCTGCTTCAGGAAAGATTTAGCTTCTTTTGAGTTTGAGTCCACTTCTTTAGTCACCCTGTTGGAGGAAAAGAGACAAATCAGACGGTAAGGAAGAGCTGTAGTCACAACAGCAAAAACAAAGATCCAGCAAGGAAACAAAGAAAACAGGTACAGGAGTCCCCACACCACCTGCACAGAGATCAACTCCATCAGCTGCAAGCTGCAGAACACGCATCTTGTAAAGGTTTCATTCCAGTGACAAACCCTCTATATTCGTGGCAGAAAAAAAAGGAAAAGTTTAGCTAATTAAAGCTAGGGGAGGAGGTGGGTTTTTTTTCTTCAAATGAACAGGAATGCTTATTCATTCAAACAGGCCTGTCTCACTAGCAGCTACTGAATGCTTTGCTTGGGTCACTGGGGGCAACTCTAGGCTCTTAATTGGGCTCTTGATTTCCTCATTTGTTGGTCAGTGAGGCAGCTCTTCTGCCACAGCTGTTTTGCCACCCACGGCACATGGGCTTGGCAACATCTGCAACCCAAACAGGAGCACGGAAACTGGCTCCGAGGATGAGTAATGAGAAAGAAAGCTTTGACAAGGCAGAATGCAGAAACTTTCTCTCATTTTCTAGTTAATTTTTGTTTGAGGCCCTGAGGGTGCAAAATATTGAAGTTGAAAAAAATATAAATCAACACTGCATCTACAGCAGGGAACAAATTACAAACATGAGAAAGAATCTCTAGAAAACCACTCAATAATTAATTGTTAGGAAAACCCAGGTATTTTAGCCCCCTCATTTACAATGACCTGCCTCCAGCAACATGCTTTTCACACTCTCAGTAGCTCTTAATGAGGTTGCCCTGGCTTGCCAAGCTAATCATTTTGATCCCTTGGAGCCCAGGCCTGTGAGGCTCTCTGGGGCCCTGTAGCGCTGTGGGCAGAGGCAGCCTGACCCATGGCTGGGCTAGCCCAGAAGGCACAGTCCTCCATCCCACCCTCCTGCAGCCTGGGGCTCTGACTGCATCTGCCGCCAGCAAGGGTGGGCAGGCTCATCCCCAGTCTAAAGCATGTGCAACGAGAGGCTTGAAAGCCTCGTCGGTCAAAGGATCTGCCCTGGTTACAAGTCAGGCCAATTGCTGCTTGCCTCCTACCCACCAACCTGACCCTGCAACTTCCACGTAGAAATTGGCTGATGGACATGGAGAAACCCAAGGAGCTACAAGCCCTGCTGGGTGACTGCTGGGCTGGCAGCAAGGAAAGTGTCGTGGAGTTATTCAATAAGCCTGGAGTCATCGATGCCCTGAAATCACACTTGCACACAACTAGTGCACCCGCATCCCTGTCCTAACAGTGAATCAGCATCTGTGAAGCAGTAATTAGGGAAAGGAAACTGTTCTTCCTCCTCCTCCTCCGCAGACTGCAAATAGTGGAAAAGGCATGTTCAGAAATAATTCTTGTGCTGTACACCTCCTGCTCAACCTTGTTCTGCCACTGCAGGAAGAGATTAACCCTGTTTCCCCCCCTGCAATGTCACATGCCTTTCAAACCAGCAGCAGTCATGCAGATAGAGACAAATCCCATGTTATGAATATGTAGAAGTGTTTGCTGATGAGATTGGAAAGAAGCAGGGCGAGAAAAGGGGGAAAAGCAGTTCAGGAAGAAACAAAAGTGTCATCACAATTTAGGGCATCCCAGGTGCACCACCCAATCACTGCCCTTGGCAAGGACAGTCGCATCATGCAGCAGTCATACGCCAAAGGATACTCTACGTCCACAAATTTCCTTTGACAGAATAAACTCAGCATCTTCACACAGCAATTAGCCAGAGCTCCCCACAGAGCCCCCTCAAGCCACGAGTGCTGAGTTCAGATTAATACAATCACGCAGCCTATTTATTTTCAAATGCAGCATCCAAAGAGCTGGCTCCATCCCCTGCCCAGCTGGGGAGCAGCACCATTTCTCATGCACTCTGCAGCACTGGCTCCCAGCACGGTTCCCCTCCTCCTGTCACCCCCCTGCACTCTCACACCATCAGGGTCCACCCCCAGTGTGCAGGGAGCACGCAAGCTGCCGTGAGAAACACTAGGCAGACCCCAAGCACGCAGGAATTTCAGAAGCATACCATAGTAACCACATGCCCTGAAACAAAAACCAAACCAAACAAAAAAAAGCTCTGTGTTGGCCTCAACACAGCCACAGGACCTGCTCCTGGGTTAGATTCCAACTGTTAGACCCTGCACATTTCTGGGACTTGAAGAGTGTAGGACCAAGAAGAGGCAGAGGTTGAGAAAGGAAGCAGAGGTCAAAGAACACACACCTTGCCACTAACTCTGCTTGTCATGATAAGAGATGACAGCCCAGTTCAGCTCCCATAAACCTACAGGAATTCGGCAATTAAAATAGCTTACAGGATCTGGACATGCACAATGGGGAGCAGGTCTTCAAAGCCTGTGGCAGAGCTACCTTCACAACGACCTTCAGTCTTCTCCAACAGAGACAAAACTGAACAACCCACCAGTTAAGGAAGGCCCAAAGATAAGATGTACATGAAAAGTGGCTCCAGGAAGGGTTTACCAGCCTGCAGTCTGACAGAGTTAGCGTGACAGAGTTGGACTAGCACCATAAGCCACAGCTCTTGGACCAGAAAGATGGTCAATCCCAGAAAGAGTGAGAAAGGAGAAACCTCTACCTGTTATGGCCCCTCAACATGATGTGCAGGGAGGATCTGGCACAGCCCTTCAATTTGGACAGTCAGTTCAGCAGCAAAGAAATCACCTTTGCTATCCAAGGGCTTGAGAGAGGTTATTACCAAGGGATTACTTAGGCTTTGATACTCGCTTCCTCCATAACCTCAGGGTACCAACAGCAATGACTGGGCACAGAACACAACGCTTAGTTCTATTTCTTCTGTCCACTTTGGCCTGCCAGCAGCTGCTCTAGAGTGTATTTTTGAAATTGCCTGCTGTAGCAACAGAGCCGCAAAGCTGCAGGCAACCTGTTCCACCAGCATTGCCCAGCTGGGGACTGAGGAATGTGTCAGAAATGTAATTAAAAGTGACCTTTCAAGGCAATTCCATCACAAGACCCACTGATTGCCTCATAAACTGAAACAAAAGCAGCTCTGAGGCAGGCTGCTGCTGGGCTGATGCCAGCACCGACTCCTGCACCACTCCAACAGGAATGACAAAAGAAAGAATATTAAAGTGCTTTACAAGGTATTAATTCAGGTTATGCACATTTCAACCTTTCCCAGAGCCCAGGCCAGGAAGAAAAAAAATCCTCTGGTCTGCATTATTATGGGAGACAATAACTCTCCATGTAGAAACCAAAACACTTCTTGTTCTTCATGGGGAGAAATGGGAGCCATTAATCCAGCTGGAAGAAATCACAGTCATTACTAAGGAAAATTACAAGACCTTTCACTTTTAAATACTTGATAAATAACTATTTGCCTGACTGTTTACTAGGATGCTATTCACACATTGTAATCCAGGAATAAACATGAAAATAAGTATATTGTCAGCAATAAAACAAGTAGCTAGTGTCTCGCCCACTCGCAGACCCTGTAATTCACACACAAAACCACTCACTCTCATCACTTTCCCTTAAAGATTTCATTATGCTGCTACGCTATTAAATTGCATAGTAAGACTTCCAAAACACAGAACAGTTATGAATTTTTTTGATCATGCTGGAGCCTGGTAGCACAGATGATGCCTACTGTACAAGGTGCTGTGCAACTGTAAAATACAAAGGTCTTCTATATTATAACGTTATTATAAGGAAAACATGCTAGAAACTAGATCACTAAGTGCCTCTTATACTTACAGGCGTCATCCTTCGGGCCTTTCACCTCTGAAACAAGCTCAAAGTAGTACCCAACCATTCAAGCATACCCACATCCTCCCAGCCTGCTGGTTTGGTACCGAGCCGTGGGTTCATTACTTCCATCTTCCACTGAAGAACTTCTCACCCTTCCCTTCACATTTACCAACTGAACTGCTGTAACCTACGTGCATGGAAAAGGCCCCAGTTATGTATGCTGGGCTCCAAACCACATGAAGACAACCCACATGCTGTCACAGGCTGTCCCAGAAGTTGTTCCACAGAGCACTTACAGTACAGAACTGTAGCATCTTAATTTAAGAACAAGTGTTTGATCTGCTCCCCTTAGCCACATAAGCAGCTAAAAAGGAGGAATACAGGCTAAAATGAGCACCGCATTCACACAGCTCCAGCTAATCTGCAAAAGGGGCTTAAAACCAAATGTTCATGCTTTGGTTCAGTGGCCAAGTCTAATGCACCAGCTTTGCTCCTGCGTTCTGGTCTTAAATCAGGTGCAGAGGAAGGTCTCACTCCATCACAGCATCCCACTCCTGCTACCGTGGCAGAGCACAACACCAGCACCCCAGGGTTCACCCCAGTGCAGTGGCCAGGTGCCTCTGCTCTAACACAGCTGAATCCAGTCCTGTTTGCAACAAACAGAATGAGCATAAGGGCTGCCAAGGGTGAGTTCTGTCAGGAAAGTGCCCAGCAGTGAGGTGCCCTGCAAGCCCTTACAGAAGCACATCAGCAGAGCCACTTCCTTCCATGGCCAGGAAAAGGACGCAAGGTCTCAGAGGCAGGATAGGGGAAGCTGAGAAAGGCAAAGAGCCACATTAAGAAGGCTTGCAAGGCTTCTGTCCATAGTCTGCTGTCTAATAGCAACCTTATGCATCCCAAGTGCCAAAATCCCTCCACCTTACCCCCAGGTGGCTCAACACAACGGCATTCTCCTAAAACACCTGGTGCACATCAGGCTGAGAAAGCACCTGTTGATATTTGGGTACAAGGGGACTTGGGAGCTGAGAAGATAGTTAAGATCCCTGATCACAGCAGCACAAACATACCATCTCTCCTGACTTCCATGCTGAGAAAGAGAGAGCAAGAGTGAAAGCTCTGGAAAATGCTAGCTCTACACCACTTGTACTCAGGACACACAGTCCCCACTTGGGAAACCTGCCCCAGTTTAGACCTGACACAATTATAAAACTTTCCACATGAACTTAATGTTGTTAGCTCTGGGGAATCACAGACCAAGGCAGAGGGTGTGCGGGGTGTGTGAAATGAGGCTAATTATCCTTTTTCAATATTCCCCATCTGTGTCTAGCCTCATTAAGTAGTCCTCCAGCCTTCTGGAATGATCACTTGAGGAGCAAGCAATACTCATCTACAGGGGTTTGTAAAAAACCTAATCCCTTCTGAGCCAAGAGGAATATTTTGTGCTTGAGCTGCCATGTCCTGGGTGCTTTTCACAGACAGATGAATTGTATGAGAGGCAGGTGCTCCTGCCTGCAAAATCCTGAAGCTGCTGGAGTGCCCACGTTCAGCACTTTCCAGGAGAGAATTAAGTCCCCACACAACTGAGCCTCAAGTCACATCTGCCTGCACACTGGGTATCTATTTATTTTATGATGGATTATCTGGTGTAAAGCAAACAGACCCAAAATTAATAGGCCCCCATCACTTTTCTAATTTCAAAGTAAAATATTAGTTTTCTCCCTTTCAGAAAAAAAACAACATTCTCTAAAGCTTGCTCTTCAAAACCAGGTGGGAGAAGCTGTTCCTTGGGAAACTGAGCCTATTCCCTGAAGCAACACAGACAAGACGAGGCTGGACCGACTGATAATTTTATGGGCTGCCTATCTGCACAGAAGCTGCTGGCTGTTTTTTAAAAAGAAACAAAATCTGATCAGAGCTCTTCTGGAGTCAGGCGAGGGCTAAGCTGCCTGCCTGGCACTGCTCCTCGCAGCAGGTGTGTGCTACTATCCAAGCAGTCAGCCCAGGCTGCATCTCAAACAAATTCTTTTGAAAACAAGCAGAGATGAACGGTATTTTAACACCAGCAATGAATAAAATGTGCTTTTTGACATCCACGTCCTAACCTTGTAAACCTTGAAGGAGATGACCGATTTTCTATCATCTTCTGTATGACAAAGACTCTGTCACAGATGTAAAGAAAACATATGGACCGTGCTGCCAACCGAGATGCTGACCAAGCTGCCAGGCCCCTTTTGGGTTTCTCCTTGCTACTTCTGCAAGAGGTTCTCTAAATCCAAAGGGAAGTAACACTCCAGTTACCAAGCTCCCACTGGGGCTTACAATAGGTGGAGCACACCAAACATGGCTTTCTAGAGTAGCTGACCCCCAGAAAGGGCACAAGGCTTTACCTCCTTGTTGACTGGAGCTTTACTCACCCCAGTTTTAAGTTATCTCCAAGCATCAGGTCTCTGCTTGCTTCATCAGGTAACTATCCCATGGGCAGCCTAAAATTGCAACATGCTGTTTACATTTCAACCTTTGAGGCATCCCATAATTTTTATTCGTACCTTCCAAAAGGATTAACTTCAAATTATGGAGCACACCTCTGAGCTGAGCAATCCACGTGAAGAGACGCTGTACATGTGAGTGTGACAGTCTCTGACCCCATTAACCATGACTTGTAAGCATGGCAAAAGCAAAATAGATCCCTGCAACCCCTCAACTCCTTCAAAGTAGCACAATGTTCACGTTACAGATCTTTTACTGAGGGAATGGGTATCGTTGTTCTCAAAAGCAGGGGTTCAAAATGCATTTACAGCTATGAACACTGAACGCAAAGGTTACACAGATCACAACAGGAAGCAACACACACTACAAACGAGAAGCATCCCCATGGGGAAAAGGCCAGACTAAGCTTGACTCAGTTTGTAATGTGTTCATGAGACAGTAAGGCAGTGAAAAGCTTTGCCTTCCCTTCAGGCTAACATAGAAACCCTCCTGTTTCAGAATCTGTTACAAAAAAACAAGAAAAATCCATCTCACAAGCTGCACTTTCCGGCAGGGAAAACCCCAGACCCAAGGGCTGCAAAGCAGGCTCTGCCAGCATCGCACCAGACATCAAAAGCCCCTTTCTGAGCCTGGAGCTCCCAGGAATGAGGCAGCATCTTGGAAGCATGGGAAACAAGGCAAGCAGCAAAATGCAAGGACTGGATCTGAGGGCCCTGTGATGAAGGCATGAACAGAGGGACAAAAGACCTCCTTACTAACAGCAAAAGAGCCCTTGTGAGACCTGAATAGGTCACTAAACACCTTCTGTTTCCAGATTTTTAAAAGTCAGGAAATTGTCTGAGAGCCACATAGAGAAACAATGTCTCCTCCTGTATCTGCTGGGGAAGGGTGGGATTTTTTGCTTAAGCATTTTCACATTAACTACACACAACACAGGCAGAAAATGCTTAGAAGAACTTGAAAATGGGAGAACACAGTTGGTCATCCAGTTCCCAAAGCTGATGCAGCACTCAGATACCACAGCTTGGACAGCCCTAGCAATATCCAAGTTAATCTGGAGGTCAAGCCATCATTTTGGAGATGTTTTGAGACTCCTCCCACCTTTGGAGATCCCAGCTGAGCCTTCTTTTTCATCACACTAATTACCAGCAAAAAGTGCACAGATGAAACCAGCACACATCAATTACTTCCCTAAAAGCATCAATCCATATTAGAGGCACAGAATGACTTTGAGGTGGACATCTGCTGGGTCACTCTGGGATTTTCAAGAGCATGGTAAGATAAAGGAAGACAGGAGTCAGCATGCTGGTGAATGCCAGATAACGCACTGGACAAAGCTGGCACTACTGTGTAACACTATAAGTCACAGCCCCTCTGTGCTTCAGTTTCCCGATCTAAGCAGAAGCCTCAGTTGTACATCTACTAATGAAAACCTTGAATCGAAGCTGTTCTTTAGGCCATTCCCCTTCTCAAAGCACATTAAGCAGACCATAACATGATTTACTTTAGAAGCAAGTGCTCTGGCTTAGAGTTCTGGCTAGGTTTGTCGCACTGTTTATGAAGTTTTAATTTTTGCAGGTGCCCTTGAGACAGGCAAATGCCTAGCAAGTGAACCAGCACACAACACAGCTCCTGCTCATGCTTACTGACCTCATCTCTGAGCCACCATCCTGCCCATCAGCACTGTACTACATCAGGATTCCCTAAGAAAATTCTGAAGCATGAGGGAATGGATGCACACAGAGGAAAGGATATCAAAACAGGCCCCTGAGACCCTTTCATTCTTAAGCATCTTTTGAAAGATAACATTTTCACTTACTTTTATTGATAAAAATCAATAGCTGTTTTTAAATTGGAAAAAGCCAATATAAACTGTGGATAACCAAGGCACGCTCTGACCCGTCAGAGTAACAACAGTGTAAGGACAGGAACAGGCTGCTTCCTACACTCCATTATGCCAAAATCAGCATTTTGATACTTGTTTATAGAAAATCAACCAGTCACTTTTTAGACTGCCACCTCTAAACAGTGGTCACATTGATATTTTATGTAATTCCAGGTGGTTTGATTTGTCTTATGGTCCCAAGGCATCATCCCCAGGCTCCTGATGCTCAGATTAAATTTCTGCAAAAAATCTTAAAAGCCAAGGTTTTTGCACTATGTAAACTTCATTGAGGAAGTGGAATGTCACTGTAAAGTGGCTAGAATTCCTTAGACAAGGAGGACTGAGGATGAAACCCTGTGAACTTTAGCATCACTGGTCATCAACACAGAAGTCCTCAGAGAAGCTGGACTTTGGAGTGGCTTTTCAAGGGGCTACTGAAATTCATTTGTCTTATTTCTCTTAACACTTCCTTACTACTGTAGTCAAAGCCATTGCAAAAAGCACACCAAAATACAGCGAGTGCTTTCTTTCTCTGCCCATTAGTTCAGTTCACAGACTTCCATATCTAATCTGACAACGCCCATCTACCTTATCTGGTAGAAGCTGTGTATCACTTGTTATCCGCCTGGGCAAAAAGGCAGGGTTTTATAAATATAAGGCTTCAGGACAGATTCTGGTAATGTTCATCTCACACATGTAAGCATTTGCAATAAAAGCACATATGAACATGGCACGCACCTATCAGCCTTGATCTGACATGCACCACATCACCTACATCAGCAGTAAGAGATACACACCCAAACTGCTGATCTTTCTCCTGATTTTAAAAGCCACTGGTCTTCACTCAGCATTGCACAAAATCTCATGAGCACAAAATAAATGACCAAGATTTACACCTAACAAGAAGTGTGAGCATGCTGCTGCCAACCTCTTGCTGTTATTCATCCACTGAGTTTCCTGAAAAGCATCACAAGGTAAGGACAGAGTTAATGGTATTACATGTTCTCTCAGTGCTAATTAACCAGCACATCTGACAGAGCCATGCTGAGACCACGGAGCAAGAACACAGATGGACAATTACACATTTTTAAGACTGTTCTCTGTGCCAGCTCTAAATCTTGAGATTTGTGGGAGTAAATTCCCTGCTCTTTTTTTCCCTTCCTCTTCAAATACATTAACTCTATCAGCCTCAGCATTCTCCTCACTCCTGCTCAGTGCTTGCCAGGAAGAAGCAGAAGCAGCAGCTATTGCTCAGACAGCTACCTTAACTATCTTCAAAGCAAAGCAATAAAATACGTGGTAGAGCGCCAAACTCCTTAGCTTGGAAACGGCTATTCCAAAGTTGGAAAAACCCCTTTGTTTCCCAACTCTGTCACATCTGATTGGTCTCAGTTGTCATGTAAAGAGCAGAGAGGACATCACAGCCACCGAGAAGGAAATCAAGAGGCTGAAGCTCTGGAAACTTTGGAGAGCTCAGGCTATTCTCAGATATCTGATCTGCTATTCCTGTAGCCATTTCCACCTGCTCTCTCCTGAAAAGGTTGGGATCCAGAGGCTGAAGCTCTGGAAGAGGACAGCAGATCTGGGGTTGGAAACAGTGAGCAGTCTAGGACACAGGTGTTGTGGTAAGGTATTAGCTGTCTTTTTCTACCTGCCAATCCACAGACATGTGGCACTCAGATCACAGCTAACCTTTGCAGGAGGTTAAAACCTTTGTGGGAACAAAAGCACAAACGCCAATATGGTGGTTGCTATTTGCTCAATTTATTAACTGCGCAATTGCTTTATATACGCCTTTCTGTACATTGCGAGATCTTTAGTTCCCTGTTCTTCCCGTACATTGCAAGATCTTTCATGCGCCTCTATTCTTTCCGTACATCATGAGATCTTCCGAGCGCCTCTCCCTACAAACAGGTGTCTATCCAACAGATGAGCCAAGATCAAAAAAAGAAAACTAGTATTTCAGTAACAAGAGGCAGTATCAAGATATCCCCAAGAAACGGCACTGTGCAACTGCAGAGTACTGAATTATAACCTCAGCTCTGCTGCGCACAGGTCAGCACTTCTCCTGGCTATGAGGGAATAAATCAGTCCTTAACCAGCCCTGCACAGTTCTCCTGAGGAGCTCACCAAGGCGAGGAGTCCAGCAGCCCAGCTAACACCACAGACTGGGCTCAGACCTCACCATCCCACTCAACCAGGCCTACATTAAAGGATATGTTGACCTTGATGACTCCATGGGACACACACAAAAAAACCAAACAACAAACAACTTTGGCCATGGACTGTAATCCTGCCTGCAAAATTCCAGTCACCAGTGGCATTCTTGTACAAAGGAGATCTGCACTATTGCCCAAGAAAGGCCTTTTACTAGCCCAGGCAAGCCTCCTGACAAGAACCTGCCCTCAGCCACCTCACTTCGCCTTTGATGCTTCTACTCAAAAGGTCATGAATATCACCACCAAAACCCACTGATCCAACTCAAGGTCCTTAAGTTCCAACTTAAGAACAATCTCATCTGAATAATCTTTTTTTCTTGAATCCTTAAGGTAGGATGAAAACCTGTGAAGCAGCAACACAGAATGAGTAATGAGGTTTTTTTCCATGAACATCCTAGGTGGCAACCTTTTACAAACAGTAACAGATGAAAATCAAGTTCTCTTTCACCCCACACTTCAACTATGGCAGATGAAATATCAGTCTCAGCCAGTATAAACCCCAGTAATTACTACACTGATTTAAGCTTTTAACTATTTGGTTATTAAATCAGATGTTTTATGTACCTCTAAAACTTTGTATTTTGCTTAAGATGCAACAGCCCCACTGTGAACCATCATCTTCCCTAACCGACAGCATACACACTGCCCCTCAACTCTGTTCAGCACACATAGTCAGCACAACTTGTTTCCTCACAGCACAGTGGGCACACAAATAAAAGGAGTCACATTGCGGGAGACCAGAGGCTATTCTAAGTCACAAATTTGGTCTCTTAAGAGTCAACAGCAGGGAGCCCTCATCCTGAGATGGAGTTCATGTCTCACATATAACAGCCCAGACAAATTTTTGTGACATGAGTTTGCCCATATCCTTCTACAAAACTGTATGAACTTTTAACGTTTCATTATAGCCAGCAGCAAGTCCCATACTCATCGTGACACCGCTCATTGCCCAGTGTGTTTGGCACCTGGCTATTCCAAGTTTAATTAGGTATATGCAACGCACAGGTGAAGCTTGGTTCCCTGGGTATCCTGAGCCATGAGATCCAGGAGTGCATCAGTGGATGTGATTAACTCCAGCATGCCTCAGTTTCCATATTCCCAAATGGGGAATAACAGCACTTCTTTAAAGAGTGCTTTGAGGTACATGGACAGAAAGTTCTGTAAGAAAGCTAAGGATTTTCCCTCTTTACATCTGTAAAGCCTTCAAGGACTTCAAAAACATCAGAGAGCTTTCTGCTCCTTTGTATATACACCTCTGGACTAAATGCCTTATTAAAACACACCTAAAAGCAATCTAAAAAAAAAAAAAAGCAAACAATATCCATGGATTTGGGTCATCATCTGTCCCTTGGAGCAAGAAAAAACGACCACCTCAAATCAGGTGATTTTAAGCTGAGAGTTCTCTCAGTGAGAGCACTGTGCAGGGCTTGCTGCCCCACCAAACATGGGCATTCCAGCACTGAGTTTCAAAGCAACAGTAAGCTTTAATCAGGCAAACACTGAAGAACACTTTCAGAAGCAGCCTGAATTAATCAGGAAACAGGCACTTAAGAAGCAGATAAAGATTACTGAGCTCAACATGAAAAGATGAGCTTTAGTCAAACTCAGCAAAATCTCACCCATCTGTTCAGCCTTCAAACATGAAAGTAACTGAAGAGTTCCCTGGACAAACATTTACCCATTATGCAAGGTCCCACAGTAAACCCCCAGCTCCCTGGCTGTAAATGCTTCAGGTTCAGGGAGTTCTCTGTGGTCTGGTAATTCTGACATCGCAGTAGTAATGATGCCTTCAGCACTTATCAGCTGCTTGGCAAGAGGAAGACACGCAGCTTGCAAAGAAGTACTGGCTGGATCTTTGGACTCCCTTATCCCAGCATCTAGACAGCAGAAGGGAACTCACACTGCAGACAGGGAGAAGAGATCTTGCAATCTCTTCCTGAAACATTTCTACATGGATCCAGCCCCAGCATGCTGCCAGCGGCCATGCAGCTTGCATGACAATTCTGGCCCCACATGTGGCAAGAAGCCAAGAATTACTCACATCACAGGAACACCTGCCAGATGTACAAGAGTGCTGAAACAAACAGGTTCAGAGCTTGCAAGCACAGCAAAGACGCTCAAGAAAAAGGCTCAAGGGTTAGTACAAAATCTAATCCACAAGTCCTCCAGGGATCAGGAGCGTTACCTCCGAGAAATTAGCTATTTGCCACTTACTAGCAGTAGGGACTGGGCAGGAAGGGACCACAGTGCAGAGGTCCAAGGCCATCGCCCAGCCTGCTGGGAGTCTTTCTGGATCCCCAACACTGGCACTCCTGGAGAAGGCAGCCTTGTGGGAAAGTAAAGGAAGCTCTGACAGAACACCTTGCCAGATTTCAGTAAAAGAGCAGGGCTCTCCCCAGTGACAGACAGAGAGGAGCCCTACCACGGCTTTATTTTGGTTTGGCTGCTTTGTCCACACACATGGGGAAGTGGCTGAGGGTCACTGAAGCAGCACAAGCCAGTGTTGCCAGCACAACACAACCCTATTGGTACAGCACAGCAACTCTGCAGTACCAGGAAAGTATTCCCACAAGAACAACAATCTGATTGTGTAAAGCTTCGGATTTAAGACACACAAACAAAGCACATATACACAGAAACATTAAGCTTCTAGTTTTGAGTCCTCTACTTGGAATTTATGACGTATGAGCAAAACACAGGCCTCCCATTCCTGAACTAGCACCCAAGCCAGACACCGTTACTCCTCCCAAGTTTGTTTTGCCTCCCACAAGACAAATGAAGGTACACAGAAGATGTTTCAAACTGAAACCTACCCCTGCTAGCATTCGGTGTCCCCACTTTGCAGGTTGTTACACTGACTGCAGTTGATACCACGTGGCTGGGCCAGCTCCATGTGTGTGAGCTGCATTCTGCTGCAGTCCTGGATGGACACAAAGTTGACTTTCACCAGGGGAAACACAGAAGAACCATTCTGATACACTGAGCACAGCAGTGGTTTAAAGAAAGCCCAGAGCCAATGTAGTTTGGAGTGCCAGAAAGAAAACAAGCCCCATCATACAACAAATTACATTTTGCAGCAGATAAACCTTGGCACCAGGGATGTGATTCCCTAATAATGCAACCACACATCCTGCATCATGAGGCAAGTTCATAAACCAGAGGCTTCAAAGGAGCTTCAATCTCCTCTGCCAGTGAGAAATTACTTGAACTTCCATTTAGATGCTGAACTGCCTTTGCAAATTGCTCCCACTGCCCACAATTACAGCCATTTGGGTGACAGTCACCTGCTGCTCCTCATCTATTTAACACCAGGGAGGAATGAAAAGCAGACAGAAGTCACAACTGGAAAACACAGACATCACTTAAAGCTTATTTCTAGTTCCAGGATTCAACAACTTTGGTTTTACAAGGTAATACTAAATCATGTATTTTATAAAATTAAAAGCCACTAGACTTAATTGTTTCTTTGGTAATTGGCAATTTGTAATACTCTGAACCTGAAGTCCAGCATTAGCAACTGATACAAGTACAGACTAATCAAAATGGACATTAAGTGCAACAATAACCTATAGGGGAGTTGACAGCTTAAACAGGAAGATCTTTCACTATTCGAGCATAGGCCTGTAGCTGGAGGTTTCTTTCAAGAGATTTCTGCTACTCCAATCATGCAAGAGAGATTAGACTATCTTCTTACAGGAGAAAATAAATTGTTCTGCAACATGAGATCAGGGCTAAATGATCTTCTGTTAAGAGCTTCACTGAGCAGACTGTCGAAATTTGTGCCCGGAATCTATCAGTGCTTAAATACTGATCTAAATTCTTCTCAAGCTTTCAATAGAGCAGCCTCAAACCATTTAGAAAAGAAAGCAACAGAGACAGCTCTCTCATTTCAGTTCTTTCAGTTCAGAAACACGCGCGCACACACACACACACACACACACACATAACTACCATGTGTTGGCCTTTGTAACTAACAATTTGCCAGCTGCTTCCCCAGGCAAGGCAGTTAGTGTTTGGTATTCAGAGCATTTGCAGACTAGGTTGGTGCAAAGGCAACCTCCTGCTATTCTAAAGAAAAAGCGGCCCTCTGGCCCTCACCTACTGCCATTACAAGAAAGTACCAGTAGCTGTAAGCAGCGATAACTCCTTATATCCTACCCACAGCTAACAGTGTAATGCATTTAGACACAAGATGTAACAAACAACACAAAAGCTTCAGCTTTGAATATCACAAAAATCAAGGGGGAAAAGAAATTGAAGGATTTTTTTCATTATCAAAAGGCTAAAGAAAGTAGCATGTTACTGTAACTCAGGCATCAGCAGAAAACAGTCCTCCAGACCTTGCTGCAAGCTTTCTGTTGCTGGCTCTGTAACCTGTCGATACAATGGCTGCTGTAAACAAAAAAATACATTAGCCTTGGTGCTTTGCAGGAGTACAGTCTCATTGTTGCCCAGGCTCCAGCTTTTACCTATTTGATCTTAGTAGAAACTTGTATCACTTCCTTTGCAATTCCCCAAGGGAAACAGTAAGTACTAAGGACACTAGAAAAGCAAATGGTACAGAAAAATACACCTTTAACTTCGCTATAGATATTACAAAACTACAGATAAGTTACTCATGTCAAAAGCACAAACTCAGCATCTTAGGAACCCTGGACAATTTCTGTTTACATAAGGCAAGGCACTTTTTGGAGGACACCTCCAGCTAATATTACCAACAAAAGCAAAAGCAGCACCAGTAAAGCTAATCTGTAACCACCACGCAAAATCCAGAACGCCAGAATCAGACCAATGCCTGAGTCATTCTATGCTTAAATCATAATTATCTGGGACTTCTTTTCATAGAGACAGGTAAACACGAAGCTTCAAGGCAGATGTTTTTACTTGCTTCCTACTTTAAAGGGTCCTATACTTCACAAAAGCACAAAAAAATTCCTTTCCAGAGCTTAAGACCCATGTATTGAAGTAAGCCTACAAGGTAAGTTTCCCTGTAAACCAGTCTCCTCCTTTAAGTGATACACTTCTATGCTCATGTTGGGACACGACACTCACCTACAATACACAGGTGGACATGTCCAGACTCCAAAAGAGATTGCACGATGATTTCATGCAACCACAAAGCACCAGAACTCAGTTCTGCTGTATGCCATCCGATCATACGTCAGAACCCAACACAGCCCTGCGATCCTACAGCTTCAGCTATTCTCACCTGGCAGGACACTGCATTTGAACGAGGAAAAAAAAAAAAAAAAAACCCAAACAGGAAAGCCAGGGACAAACAAGCTGGCAGCTGAGGAGGGGAGTGTGCACCAAAAGACAAAATTTTTGTCTGTAATTCTGCTAGAGATTTTTATCTGTCCACAGGAAAGAGCCTTTCCTTCATAGAAAGAGTATGACAATACTCTCAGAAAAGCTGCAGTGGTACAGTTCTTTGCCATTTCTCCAATGAATGAAGGGTATTCCTACAGCCCAGATTGTGCAGAGAAATAGGAAAGTCGCTACTATGACTCATCGCTCTCCTCAGATTTTTCAAACAGCTCCGGCAGCAGTGCTGACACGAAAAGCAAGAGCAGCGGAAGCCCCTGCTCTCTGCTTCCTCCTCCAGATTTAGGCAGCGTGGGTGTTAATTGTTGGGAACTGCTGCCCTCTGCTGTCACACAAAATAGAAGCGAAATTCTCGTCTGACAAAACCAGGTTTACATCTACATATATATTAAAAAAAAATACAGCACGATGATAACCACAAGGTCACAGTGCATTCGGATTTCAAATGGGTTCACTCAGGCCCATCAGTTCCGGTCTTACACATTTACAAAATGCCTGTCCCTTTTTGCATCGCATCCTGAGAGGCATCTTGCAAGCCAAACTCAGCCTAAAGGATGATTTTACCCAGTCCATCACACTTACTGCAGCTGTTCTAAGAGGCAGAAAAAAAAAAAAAAAAAAAAAAAAAAAAAAAAAAAAAAAAAAAAAAGAGGCTATTAGTCCATTCAGCAAAACACTTCTTACTGTCTGCAGATCTTCTAGTGGATTGTGAACATCATCAGGGAAAGTGCCAGCAAATATCCTGCCCCCAACACAGGGCTTGGACTAGACTGAAGGAATAAAATGCATTTCCATCATCCCTGCGGGGCCATATGCTGTTCTCTCCTTGTCTCAACCTTCACAGTGGCAGAGCCACTGGGAAGCTTTGCCAACCATTCTAAACACCGTCCAGACAGGGAAGCCTAAGTGAATTTACAGGCATGTTTTGAAGTTGAGCAAAGACTGAGGTCTGCATATAAGGATATTCTGCAGCCCTCAGGCAGAAAAATCATGGCCTCATTCTCCTTCAGTTATGTATGTGCTCATGATCAAAAAAAAGTGTAAAGGAAAGAGAAGATACACTGTGCTTCACAGCACATCTCCAGCCTATCAGAAGAAAAGCAGCACCCAGTTTGCCCTGAGCCCATAGCAGACACATCCCATCTGGCAGCTTACCTGACTTCCTCACCAGCGAAATCGAACACTTTGGTGATTGTCACTTTTCCTGAATCTTTTGGTTTCTCCTGAAGCTTCTTCCCACTCTTCTCTTCTTCAGCCTGCGAGACATATGAAGGAGAAAGCAAAACAATGCATTTGTGAAGCCAAGCCAAATCATCACTCTAAGGGGCCAAGGACAGACCCCAGGTAGCACAGCAATTTAGGCTGTCTGGTCAGAGCAAGTCACGCACAGACAAGAAAAAGGAAACAAATGCCCCTGCCAGAAGGAAATTCCCCACTTTGGTTGCAGGTCTCACTGGAGCTCAAAGATCAAAACAGACCCAACACAAAAGACTGAAATTGTAATTCAATGGAAGAAGGAGCAAGAATACACTGCTATGGTTCAGAAAGCAAGCAAAAGCCCGAAGACTTGATTCTTCCAAACTAAGCACCACCAGGCAGTAAAGCTGCCAGGGTCAATTACACAGAAATATGTTTATTTTCACTCAAGCATATAAAAGAACACAACCCATCATCAGGAAAAGCAAGGCTGATCTTCATAGAGAACCCTGAAGATCTTAAGCTGCTTGTCAATAACAGCTCTTTGAGAGGAAAATATCTTTATTAAGCAGTCTGCACCTCAATTTACTCAGTCACAACCACAGCTTTAAACAGCATACATAAAAAAACCTCAGACCCTATAAATAATTAAAATAAACCCCAGAATTTTTACTCTAAAGCAACCACACCACAGAGATCTTCAAGCAGACAAGTCCAAATTAAGAAGTTCACAAAGAGAACAGAGGAACTGCATTTCTCCGTAAATTATTACAGAGGAACTTTCAAAGACCACTCATTTTTATGCAATCTGCCATAAAAGTAGAATTGCTCAGAAGAGAACTTTTCCTCTCTCCATCTAATTCTACCTGTAACCATCTCAACTGTTCAGACAGTAACAAAGGAGGTGGAGAGAAGCAGCAGGGTTCAGATGAAAAGATTCTTCTTCTAAAGGTTTCAAGCAAAGATTACACAACTACACTTGTTCTGCTGCCTTCCAGCAGTTGCAGAAAGAAGCTTCACACAGTAAGAATTGTACTTGCCTGGCATCACTGAGTCAAGAGTCCAGACTTTTGTTATGAAATACTTTTTTCGCTGACCACTCAATAAATAGAAAGACAATTCTAGTGACAGAAGGTCAGTTTTGGTACCTTCATCACTTCTACCACCTTCTTTTAGTGTGAACGGTTTTGCAAGGCAAATACATGCATTTGGTTTTAAGAATAAAATCCTTTTAAATAGTTGATTACACACAGAATTCTCTCAACAGAAAACCTCTGCAGACAGAAAGCAAAATCATATTAATGGGGCTTATAAAGGAAACTAGAGAAAGCTAGGTCCATTCTTGTTACAATGCCCATTCTAACATGCAGCACCTTCCAGCCCTCTCACTGTATGAGGATGAAGGGGAAGGCACAGAGATGTCAGCACAGATCTTGTTTCCCTACTCACACACACACACACACACAGAGTCTCCCTTTTTTTCTGAGCATCAGGAAAGGCAGAAGCCTCAGGGGAGAGCTGTGCCCACAACCAACAGCTCAGACCGAAGTCCACTGTGCTGCTCCTATGTCACAAGGAGAATCCAGGACTGGGAAAGGAAGGCAACAGGGCTCGGTGGGACACTCTGAGATGCTGACAAGCAGCTCCAAAAGCAGTGCCACCAGATCACAGACTTCCCCACTTGGAAGGAAACCAGCAGCTTACAGTTTGCCCCATGGTGGGGCTTCAGGTTTACAAAGCAGATGGGGCAGGGATAAACCCTGCCTCTTCCCAGCTCTGACTGCCATCTGGTACCAGCTAGAACCAACGCTGTGTGGTCTAAAGCTTCAGGCCCTTCCCACACTCCCTGGGTGAAGGCCCAGGCCCTCGTTACCTTCTTAGCTTGCGTCACTTGTGTGGTAGCCCCTGCTTTGGGTTTCTGTCCCACATCACTAAGGAAACTGGCCCAGAGAGCATCCTCTTTCTTTTTTTCTTCTTCTGCTCTGTTTCTTTCCATCTGCTCTACATTATCCACTTCCTCTTCCTCCTCTTCATTCTGCTGAGCCTTTTCTTCCTCTTTCTCATCTGGCTCTAGCAAGAGACCTCCTTTCTTCCTCTTCCTGGAAGCAGATGCCAAAACCAAAAAATATAGTGAGGTGCTGCATCACTATTCCAGAGCTGAACAGTAAACATGGGTGAAGCAACCAGTATTTCATATTCTTACTAAGACATTCTACTTGGGAAGTTCAGGCCCATAATCTTGGGCCTGAAGCTGCTTAATTAAACGATGATACTGTTCACAAAACACAGCAACTGAAGCAGGCAGTCTCCTGAAACGGGCTGGCACGTGTGTGTGCATGTACATGGACTCTAGGATACTGTGGGAACCACGAGCAGAGGACAACTTGGGCTGGATAGAAAACAACCATAAATAAACTGTATATATAGGAGTTTTTTCTCCCACCTAAAAGTGTTTCACACTTAAAAAGGCTTATGAAAGAAAATATCTAGCTCCCGAGGAGGGTTTTCAGGCACGATGCCTTTCAAGCCCGAGGATCTCTGCCTCTGACATTAAACCAGAACGAAAAAAAGCGTTTCTCAGCCCCCCAGCGCTGCGCCCGGCGGAACGAGCACCGGCAGAGGCGGCTCCCAGCCGGGCCGGGCAGGGCCAACACGGATTCTCCCACCCGAGAT
The DNA here is from genome assembly GCF_003259725.1 of Athene cunicularia. Classification (NCBI taxonomy): domain Eukaryota; kingdom Metazoa; phylum Chordata; class Aves; order Strigiformes; family Strigidae; genus Athene; species Athene cunicularia. Next base: position 18,111,153 of record NW_020799113.1, on the reverse strand, counting down.
ACCGCGTCTGTGCGGCACCGGGGGCGGATCCGCCCACGGCCGTACCTGCTGGCG
>NW_020799113.1:18104996-18111049 GCF_003259725.1 Athene cunicularia | reverse complement strand
TTCCAATTGGCTAGAACTGGCGGAAGGGGGCAGGCGGAAGAGGAGCCCGCGGATGGCGGCGGCGGGGCCGGTGAGGGGATGGAGGGCGGCGAGCCGGGTGGCGGCGGGCTTCTGCAGCAGATCCTCAGCCTCCGCCTGGTGCCCCGCGTGGGAAATGGCACCACCTACTCCAGCCCGCTCTCCACCTTCCCAGGTACCCTCCCCGTTGCGGGGCCCTTCCGCTTCCTCTGCCGGCCTCGCTGAGGGCCTGCGGGCCCCGAGCCTGCCTCACAGCCCTTCTCTCCACAGAGATGTGGTATGGTGTCTTCCTGTGGGCCCTCGTCTCATCCCTCTCCTTCCACGTCCCGGCAGCTTTGCTAGCGCTCTTCACGCTCAGGCACCACAAGTACGGCAGGTTCATGTCCGTGAGCCTCCTGCTGATGGGCATCGTGGGACCCATTACTGCCGGCATCCTAACAAGTACGGTAGATGCTCGAAAATACCGACCAGGTGGCTCTGTAGCGATCAGAGTTCGCTTTCGGGAGCGCACCGAACCGCGGCATTCCCCGGGGTAGAGGAGATTAATGTTTTGGTTGTGTTTCCCCCTTGCCCCGTGTTTGAATTGGACCATCCCACCTATCGAGCTCATTGTTGGTGGCCCCAAACGTGCTTGTCAGGTGCAGCGCCAGGTGGGCTTTCAGGTTTCTAAGCACCCAGAGAAAAAACAGTTGCACGTTTGGTGTCTCAGCCCAGAACTGGGTAATATTTGCAGCACGTGGGCTATGGTGTAGAGGATCTTGTGAGTATGTCCAAAACTGCACCAACCTCCACACCTTCTGGAGGCCTCAGCAGAGTTTCACCACCAATTTACCCGCTGCCACCAGCATGTGTTGGTTACTGGCTGAGGTTTGTCACGTCAGAAACCCAGTCTGGCTTTCCTGCCAGCCCATGAACAGGGGTTCAGGGCCCTTTCCCACAGACCCCCCTGTTTTCTGCCCTATTCTTGCATCCTCTGAGTCTTCCCTCTTTGTTCCTGAGGTACAACATTGATGTTTCAGCTATTTCCCCTCTCCACAGGTGCTGCCATTGCTGGAGTTTACAGAGCTGCAGGGAAAAAAATGATTCCCTTTGAAGCCCTCATTTTGGGAGTGGGCCAGACATTCTGCGTGGTGGTGGTTTCATTTCTACGAATTTTAGCCACTCTCTAGCTCTTCTTCAGACTCTAGAGTTCACAGATTGAAGGGAGAACAAAGGATCTGTTGCCTGCACCAACTCTGAAACAAATCATGAGAGAGCACAGCTTGAGGCGTGCCTCGGTGTGTGCTGCCTCCACTGGTTAAAGTCTACATGAAGGCTTGCTCCTGCCTCCAGGTGGCTTGAAATTAAGATAAAAATTGTGAATTTTGTTACTTTTTGGTAACATTAAGTGCCAAGTGAAACTTTATTTCTCTGGAGGATAGGAAAATGGCTTCCAGAGGAGGAGGCCCACACACCTTTTACCCACGATGAATTGTAGTGACAGGATGTAACTAAGATGTAACACTGGCTGTTCTGGGGTAGGAACAGTTCTACAGAGTGATTGGGATGTCTCCAGAGTTCGCTTAGTTTTGATCCTCTGCTGCTTTGTTTGCAGTGAGCCTGAAGCTCTTTTAATGTGATATTTTTAAATGAGAAAAATAATTTGTTTTCTTCCTGGCCCTCACTTCCTAATACCAGGTCTTGGTCATAGTGACTTTGGGAGCAGCAAAAGGAAAAATCATTTGAGACAGATGAAAGTGCAAATTAGTGTCTGAGAGCTGTGACTATGAATGCCTCAGCAGGGAAAAACTGCTGTAGAAAAGATTCTTGGTTTTGTGAATTTTATTATGGTTAAGCTCTTCTGGCTCTGTACCTTCTGCCTGAGAGGCCAAGCACAGCTGAAGGGGTGCTACGCCCCACTGCCCACACTAGGAATCCCAGGGCGCCTGTGTGAGCGTGTGCTGTTCCTTCTTGGGCTCTGAAAGAGACTCATATTTTTAAACTTCTCTGTTCTGCTTTTACTTCCTGATCACGTTTACACTGGTGTGGCAGAATTGGGTGTCTTTGCTGATTGCCAGTCAGAGAGGGACCTGGGGGTGTTGTTTGACAGCCAGCTGAACAGGAGCTAGCAGTGTGCCCACGTGGCCAGGAAGGCCAATGGCATCCTGGCTTGTGTCAGCAATAGTGTGGCCAGCAGGGACAGGGAAGGGATCTTGCCCCTGTACTCGGCACTGGTGAGGCCACACCCCGATTCCTGGGTTCAGTTTTGGGCCCCTCACTACAAAAAGGCCACTGAATGACTCGAACGTGTCCAGAGAAGGGCAACGGAGCTGGTGCAGGGTCTGGAGCACAGGTCTGATGGAGAGTGGCTGAGGGAACTGGGGGGGTTTAGTCCGGGGAAGAGGAGGCTGAGGGGAGACCTCATGGCCCTCTACAGCTCCCTGATAGGAGGGTGCAGAGAGGGGGGATGAGTCTCTTTAACCAAGTAGTAAGCAATAGGACAAGAGGGGATGGCCTCAAGTTGCACCAGGGAAGGTTTAGACTGGATATTAGGAAGCATTTCTTTCCAGAGGGGGTTGTTGGGTGTTGGAATGGGCTGCCCAGGGAGATGATGGAGTCCCCATCCCTGCAGGTGTTTAAGAGTCAGGTCGACATAGCACTGAGGGATCTGGTGGAGTTGGGAACGGTCAGCGTGAGGTTCATGGTTGAACTGGATCTTCAAGGTCTTTTCCAACCGAGACGATTATGTGGTTCTGTGATATGTAAACATCACTGGCCAACTGATAGAAAATCCAGCACTCTGCTGCTTCGGTGACCGTGCTGGTGAGAACTGCATGGCCGGCACTGGCTTCTTGTGACTTGAGGCTTCCTGGCTGCAGAGGCGGGAGCACGCTGTGTTTTCGGCATCCAGCCTGCAGTGTGCCGCTGGGTGGATGCCTGTGAGGGTCCCAGGGAGAGCCTGGGTGATTCTCGTGTCCATCAGGCACGAGCCATGTGAACACAGCCCCAGACCAACCCTTTCCAGCAGGCAGTATGCTCTCCTCTAATGAACTGGTTTAGTTTGTTTTGTTTTAAGTGGCTTTTAACTCATTCTTAGATCTACCCTCTTGCCTGGAGGTATGCCATATGGCTGGAGCTCTCAGGGGGCTAGCCAGGGGCTTTCTGGGGGCTTGGGTTTTTTTGGAGCCCTTGGGGAAGCTGTAGTTATATCCCATGGATGTGGCTGGGCAGTGTATCCAGCCCCATGGATTTACTGTGGTCCTGATTGGTTTATTACCAGCTGACATTCATGTGGGCTGCCGAGGGAAGGTGTTCCTGTGTCCACCCTCCCAGGATACATGTCCCTTCTGTGTTTTTGCTGAACTCCTTTGGTTTCCAAATGAGCTCACCGTTTGTACCTGCAAAATTTTGTAAAGCCAGTTATCTTCCATCAACCCCATGTCCCCTATGCTGAAACAACCCTCAGCAGGGCCATGTGGTTATCATGAAAAGAAATTTCTCTCTATGTACTAACTTCTCCAGAGTGGTCTGTTGACAGTTGATGGATTGAGGTGCTTTTTGGGAGCTACTTACTGAGATTACTCTAAATTTTAGCCCATGTTAATTCAGGGAATAAAGCTGTGCATTTTAGGAAAGACTTTAATATGAATCCTTCTCCTTAGGTGGGTGAGGCCCAAGTAGCATAACCTAGACTAAACTTGGGATCTTCAGATTCAGAATGCCCTGTGTGCTGTGCTGCTTGTAGAGAGCCTGTCTTCCTACCATGGCATTGCCCCAGGGCTTCCCTTCCCTCTTTGCTACTGCCCCCAGCTAAAAAGCAGGAATAGTGTGATCTCTAGATGTCTTTCTCCCCTCCCACTTCTGATTTCAAATGGCTGTATACACGGTGTGTGTCCAGAGTGCCTGGTTTAATTCATGGGAATTATCCTGCATTTTCTGGGATGGATTCAAACTTAGACTAGGCAGATCTGGCCTTACCTTTCAGGTCACACTAGAAACCAGTGTCTGGGCGCCTGCTGTGCTCGCTTTTCCCCCCTGCCCCAGTGCCTGGCATCCCTCAGTAGCAAGGACTAAGCTGATTGCAACTGGAAAAGCACTTTTATCAGTGTGCCACATGCTACAGCATGAGGGTGGTTCTAGTGTAGTAACGGGGCTGAGGCATGCAGGACACAAATCCGGGCTGTTAAGAGCTCAGAACAAAGGAAAAAAAAATTGCTTGATAAAATCACTTGGTGCTGAGTGAACTGAAAACCTCCTCTTTTCTACCCACTGTGATCTCCCGAAGTCTCTCGTGGTGGGGAGGTCTGCTTTACTTGAAGAGTTGGCAGCTTGGCCACTGTTTGGAAATTGAGGGGTTGGAGCCGGTGGTGCCTCTGTGCCCAGGAACCGTGAAATTTTCAGGGAATTCTTGCATGAAAGGTGAGCTGTCAGCTGACTTGTCTTGATGGGTATTAGCACCGAGTTCTTTGTGTCACCTCGGTACTCGCAGAGCATCCTCAGCCCCCCTGGCTGCCTTCCCAACTTCCCTCTCCAGTAAAACCTGATCACCAGATCCAGATGGGAAGGAGGAGGAGTCCTGAGCTGATGCACCAGATGGGTCACTGCCGGCATCCGTTTGGTTCTCCATTTGCATTCCTTATCCTGAGTGAGGCGAGCACAGGAATCCCTTCAGTTTTCAGCGGGTGGCGGTAGACTTTGCTCAGTCAAACTTGCAAAGAGCTGCAAAGAGCTTGCAAAAATGTCAGTGCTGAGGTGTCCCGGTCTGGGCAGTGCTGTGAACCCCTGGCCAGGGGGCGCAGCCAGGACGAGCTGCCTGCCCTAAAGGAACGTCACTGCTCGAGCTGAGAGTCATGGCCCTGCTCTCTGTGTGCAAACATCCCTGTGCTGGGCTGATTTAGATACTGCCCGGCTTCCTGTCTCGCTAACGACCGCAGCTGTCATGAACAAATCTTTGTATGATCGAAAACTCTGTAAATTTTATTTTTCTACTGACTGTTCTAATCCTGGTGGTGATTATCAGTAAATTCTGTAACAATCGAGGCAAATGAAATTGTGTGTTTCTCCTGCAGTGTGACAGGGGGTCTGGGTTGTGCTTTTGGAAATGAGCCTTGCTCCTGCCTTGCATAGGGGCAGGTTTCTCCAACCTGGGACCACCTGCACCAGGAAATGTACTGGTTCTGGGTGTTCATTTTGTCTCCATTAGGAGCCGGACCTGCACCTCAGCTCAAGATGACATTTCGCTGCTTTTTGGCTGTCAGGGACGGGCTCAGCCCGTTTTGAGGCCAGGGGTCCCTGTCCCTGAGTGGAGGTGCAGGGTCCCTGCAGCCCCTGGGCTTGGTGCTGACCCACTCCCGTCCCCCTGGGGCAGTTTCCACCCTGGACAGTGGCTCTGCCAGGGCTGTGGGTCAGTCCCTGCGTGCTGCTCAGGCTCTTCTGGAGGAGCTCAGGGACTGTCCCATCGCTGTCAGGATGGGACCCCACACCTCAGGGGCGTGGTGCTGGCTAAACCCAGGGCTGGAACGATGCCTGCACCACGGGGCCTGCATTATTTTATATCTACATACAGCCCACAAAGCTGAGATCAGCAAAATGAGTCTTTGTAAGAGGATGGCAGCTGTGCATCAGGGGCATTTCCCGAGAGCTGGCAACCACATGCTTGCACTGCTCCCCCAGCCCCCCGGGCGAGCGCGCTCTGAGATCAACATTGGCCTGAAAAATTAACATCCCAAGTCGGCAGGGATCCCGGAGGCTTTATTGGCAGTAAAAGGTCAGCACATTCTCTTGGTTTCCTCGGGTGAGGATGATGGGGGGTCTCAGGTCCTGCGAGAGGGTCTCGAGCCAGGCCATGTAGAGGGAGCTGGGGCAGCGACCCTTCCTGCCGATGGGCAGCGTGCTGTGGTGGCAGCGAGGGGCTGGCTGAGGCCCAGCCAGCGTGGCCCCCTCCAGCCACCCCCCGACCAAGCTCCATCCTCAGCCCTTCTCTCAAACCAGTGCTAATTTGTAGGTTATTTCCCTAAAAAGGGGCAACATCTCATCCTTGTCCTCCCCCCCCCCCC
>NW_020799113.1:18023992-18104946 GCF_003259725.1 Athene cunicularia | reverse complement strand
CCCCCCCCCCAACCCAATAGGACCCAGGCCCGACCCTTTGGTGCCTCCCAAGGACTTTTTCCTGCAGTGCAGTGCCATCCCAGCACAGCGCTGGGGGGCTCTGCCCAGGATCACCCCGTATTGGGGGAGGGATGTGAACATCCAGAGGGTCCATTTCCACGGGGCAAGAAATGGGCGCGAGGGTGTTGCTGGCACCTACATGGCGATGAGTGCCGCGTCCCGTGAGTAATCCAGCAAAATCTCATTCAGCCTCACTTGTCGGAGTGACTGTGGAGCAAAGAGGATCGAGAAATGCAAAATAATTGTTTCCAAAAGGACTGAATTTTGTCTCAAAAGCAGGAGACCCTTTGTGGGAGCTCCCCCTGGCACCACTGCTACCTTGGCTCTGTTTTTATCGACCTCCTCATCAGAAATCTTCCAGGGACAGCCCTGCCTCATCTCATTCACCGTGGCCTCGTCTTTGAAGCCATCATTCAGCCTAAAGGGAGCGATCAGGTCGTCGAACCTCTTGATGCTGCAAGACAAGCAGATGGTGCCGGGGAATCGGGTCTGGGCAGGTTTGGGGTGCTGGAAGGGGGAGAAGGGGAGGGGTGTGGTTACTGCTCTGGCCGGGGTTTCTGGTTGATGTCAGGGAGGATGTGGACCTCATGGAAGCCGAGGCGGAACTTGCTCAGCAGAGAGACGATCCTACCAGAGAGAAAAGGGCACATTTTCCAAAAATTGGCAGGGCACGATGGCTCCAGCAGGGACCTGCCCTGGCAGAAACCACTGCTGCCGTCCTCGGTTTGTGCTTGGGCTTCTCCCACTCTGCAGTCCCACTGATTTTCAGAGGAGTGAGGCAAAGCAGCACAGACCCTTTGTGGCAAAGCCTGGGGGGGTTGGGGCGGGACACAGCTCCTGCCACCCACCCATGGGGACAGCGGCCGTGGCCGTGTGGCTCAGAGGGGCTGCAGGTGCCAGCAGCCACCAGCACTTACGCCTTCCTCTCCTCGTCCATCCTGTTGATCTGCCCGCCGACGAACACCCGGATTTTGCACTTTCCCCACCGCTTCTTGCGCCCCAGGAGGTAGGGGATGAGCAGCGTGAGACCTGTCCCCAAAACACCCCATGGGAGACGCGGCGACCCCATGGGCTCGCCAGTGCTTCCTTGATGCCAGATGCTGGGGATGCCCTGGCACCATTCCGCAGGGACCGAGCCCTCCTGGGCACCACGGTGGAGCTGCTGCATTCGCGTTAGCTGGACAGATGGACAGCGAAGAGCCGCGGCAGCCAAAGGTGGAAGTTACCTCCATCATCAAAGAGCCAGTAAATGTCAATGGTCTTCTTGCCCTGCTCGCTCTGGAAGATGGTGCTCGCCTGCTGCTCACCAGCCAAGGCGATAGGATCTGCTGCTGGGCCAAGAGGGTCCTGGTGTTTGCGAGGGGCACCACTGGCCACGAATGAAAGGCACCACTTCCTCCTGGTCCCAGCCCTGCTCCCCGTCGCTGCTCAGAACCCACCCCCTGCCTGCAAACCTGGATCCCCAAAAATAATCCTCAGAGCCAGGGCTGCTCCCAGCAGCCCCAAGCCAGGACCAACCTGTGCCCAGGGCTGCTCTGCCACTGATGCCATTCTCCTCAGGGTGCTCTGCTGCCTCAAACGTGGGGTTAACTGGGGAGAGAGGACAAGAGCTGTCCCCATCTCCTTCAGTCCCAGCCCAGGAGTCATGTCCCCCCAGGACTGTGACCTTCGCCTGGAGACATGGTGCCAGGTGGAATGTCCTACAGCTCTGGCATATGTCTGAGCATCCCTGGCTGCCCAAAACTGCTTACTGTGAGCCTGCATCACTCTGGAAACATTCAGCCCTTCCTTCATTCTCATTAAGCACACACCATACTTGAAATCAAAGGCGTCACTGGAAGGAGGGAGGAGAAGGCAGTTAACGGTGGCTGGCTTGTGTCAGGCAGCACTGCCACCCCAGCCCGACCCTGCACGAGTGGCTGCAGCGTCCCCGCACACCACCGCGGGGCCACTCCCCCGGGGCAGAGGAGCCGGCATGGCCGTACTGCAGGATGCCCACGTAGTCCTCCAGGCTCTGCGGGGATGCCATCTGCCAATTCCTCTTGTAGCCCAGCACCAGGATGTTGGGTCTCATCTTCCCAAGGCCGGCAGCCTACGGATAGATGTCCCCGTGAGACCCCTCTGCGGTGTCAGTCTGCAGGGGAGCCACACAAAGGTGGGGGCCTGGAGATCAGGGAGGGGGTTCAGAGTCCACCGAGCTGTGATGTAAGAGGAGGGACCCTGAAGGTCGATGGTTGAGGATGGCCCTACCTGGATGAGCATTTGGACGCCACTTCTGAGATCCTCAGCCACAACATCTGTGTAGAAAGCCTTGATCTTCCTCTTCACAAGCCACTTGGTGTGGCCGTCTGCCATCAGCCGGGACTCCGGCATCTTCTGCTTCCGCGGTCCCTGGGGGGAGCAGGGGCAGGGGCTGAGGCACAGGCAGCCCCTTCCAGCTGATGGTCTTGCCGCCAAGGACCTCCAGCTCTTCTCTTCCCAAATCATTGGCAAGACCTGGATGTAACCACTGCACACATGGGAGGTTGCAATCACAGCAAGAAAAAGCAGATTTTGGGAGTCAACAGCCAACGCACACAATGCCAGCAGTCCCCTGGCTATATCGAGCTGGTGTTTGCTGCACCCATGTCTCCAGTTGCTCATGAGGCTTCAGGGCTGCAGGACCACCCCTGTCCTCTGAGCAATTGCCCCATCCTACCGCATCTTTGCTTCAGCAATTAATTGTCAAGGGGAAGCCGTTAGCCCACAGGGACATCCCAGTGCTTCATCAGTATTGCTTAACAAGCTGGAGAGGCTTCCAGACAAAACATTTCATCATTCAGTGGCACATAAATGGGCACATTTCAATCCCCATCCCATGAGCCCACCAGGACGCATCTGGATTTCCCAGCCCACAGATGGGCAGAGCCCCCAGGACAAGGAACCAACTGGCTTTTGCAGGTGACTCACAATCAGCACGTTGCCACAGAGCATCAGGCTGAGGTTCTTGGTGAATGTCCCCACGAAATCCACCAGAGCTGGGCGGAAGTTGGGAGGGCCAGTCAGCACCAGGCACTGCGGCCTGCGGGCAGGGAGAGAAACATGGGCACAGGCTGGTACTTTGGAGGTACTGAGCGTCTCTGGAACAAGCTGCATCTCTTCTCCCATGCCTGGCCAGCAACAACTATGGGGAGTATCTTTAGGATGCGATGAAATCATGTGGCTGAGGATTCAGCCTCAGTGTTTGGTCTTTTTATATCAGATGAGACCAATGTGTCTACATCTGCCTGGTATGGGGATGGCAAGCTTTGCCCTGCCCACCTCTGCCCACACAGCAAAGACATGGGATTTTGGAGACAGCCACATTTTGTTGGGGCTCCCAGTTACTGAGGATGGTGGTGAGGATGTGGCTGTGGCATGAGGCTGTGCTGGGTTTGCCACCAGCAGTGGCTGCCCCTGCATCACTCTCCCTCTGTGCCCAGCACCAAGTTGAGCTGCCCTTGCCTGTAGTTCTTGATGTGCTCATCCACTTCGCTCAGCCCCACCGAGTAGTTGAGGGCCATGTTGTACGAGCTGGCTTGCATGGAGGAGCCCCAGTTGACATCTACATGGGGGAGATGGATTAACAATGGGGCCAGACATGTCCTGGGGCATCGCCGGTGCTGGGTTACTGCCACATACCCGGCTTTTTGTAGAGGACGTATCCCAGGAGGAAGATGACAATGCCAAAGGCAATGAGGGCTGCCCACCAGGTCAGCAGGAACATGATCACCACCGAGACGGTGGCCCCAAAGAGCGCGGCCCACTTGCTGTAATACCGAAAGGAGGGTCGCCAGCCTGCAGGCAAACACACAGAGCGGCCGCTGCCGGGGCGGGGAGTTGCACAAGGAGCTGCATGGCATGGCGCGGCGCGGCACGGCATGGCCCACCTGGGGAGTTGGTGATGGAGGCGTGGAAGCAGCTGAAGTTGATGAGAGCATAGGAACAGAGGAAGAAGTTGGAGATGATGGGGGCGATGGCGTTGAGCTCAGCTGCGGGAAGGAGGAAGAGGAGGAGGAGGGAGGGCTGTCAGCAGCAGGGACTGAGCGACCTGGCTGGCAGCAGGCACCAGAAGGGCGCTGGGGTGGCAAGCACCCACCGATGAGGATGAACCCAATGGCAATGATGTAGGTGAGCATGTAGCCACGGATGGGCTCGCTGTTCCTCCCATAGCCCTTCCCAAAGAAGCCTATGAGAGGGTAGAGCTGGTCCCTGCAGAGACACTGTGGGGAGAGACACGTTGGGGACAGCTGGCTTTGCTGGGGACATGGGATGACAGCATCATGGTGGCTCTTGCACCCATAAGAGCAAGGGCTGAACTGGCCTCATGCCTTCGCCAGTGGCAGCATCCTTACTCACCCCAGGGCTGCTCATGGCTGCCAGGCTCAGGAATGTTAGCTGGGGGACACAGACACACCACTCCCTCACCTGGAAGACTTTGGGGGCTGAGACAAGGCAAGCCAGTGCCGAGGAGAGGGTAGCGCCAAAAATCCCTGCCGTGATGAGGGGGCCGAATCCAGACACCATGCTCATGCTCTGCCCAAAAAACAGGTCGTCAGGAACCTCGGCACCTCCAGCGCCCCAACCTCTGCCCTGGCCCTAAGGGATTTACAGCCCCTGGGCCCCATCCTGCTGCCCTCAGTACTACCTGGTAGTAGTTGCTGAGCCCGTATCGGCAGCTTTGCCGCTGGGCGCAGGCGGTGAAGTTCCAGCCGTAGCTGCAGGCCAGTCCCTCGCAGCCCAGTGAGCCCAATGGCACGCTGTCGTTCAGGCTGCCCGAGGCGTCCCGGACCACGCAGGCACCTGCGGGGACACGCAGCACTGCCCACTCACCTCCTGCACCATCCCAGCAGCCCTCCGGGGGGGCTGGAGCGGGGCTGGCATCTCCCTGTGGTTTCATGCAATCCAGCCCCACATCCCTGCAACATTCCCCGGGTCCCTGCCACGGGGCGGCCCTGCTGCACGATGGCTGTGAGCAATGCCGTGAGCTGCGATGCCAGCCCAGGATGACTTTGCCCCCCGTGGGAGCAGGAAGGAGGGTTGGCACCTGCAGCTCTCGCCCGAGGTATCAGTGCCAGCATCCACAGCTTGCTCCTGGCTCCCACTCCCTGCATCCTCCCAGGCCCATTTCGGGGTGGGGGTCCCACCCAGCTCACCCAAGGACGTGCCACATACCAATCGTAGCAGAAAGCACCAGGTAAGACACAGTGGTCCAGAAGATGGCCATCAAAGTGCCCTTGGGGATGGCCACGGCAGGATCCTGCCCAAGGGAGTCACAGAGAGATGTCAGACAGCTTTCCAGCAGAACCACTAAAATGGCATTTTAATTGTGGCTGCTAGACAGGATGAATTTTAATTCACTGCGACACAGAACCAGAGAGCGTCTCTTGCCTGAGCCTTCCCCAAAGTTTCCAGAAGAAATAAAATGGGATTTAAGTTGGATCAAAACCAAAGCCCCAGGGAAGATGGGGCTTGAGCCCTTAGAAATGCCAGCTCAGGCAGCAACAGTCAAAACCCACCTTCAGGTCACCCGAAATGTTGGCTCCAGCCAGGATGCCAGTTGCTGACGGGAAGAAAATGGAAAACAAGCCGAAAAAGGAGCCCTCAGGTCCACGCCAGCTGGGCACAAAGTTCTGGGCAAAAATGTCAGCTGGAGAAGAAGCAGAGGAGAAGCATTTGGGGCCTCCCAACCATCATTCTCCTGGCTGAAGCATCTCAGTGTTGGACAGAGGCACACCACGGGTGGCGGGTCCCCCGTGAGAGGAAAACACCTTCTTTTAATGACATGTCTCAGTGAGGAGCACCTTCCCACAGCAAACTGCTCCCTCAGCAGCCACAGAGAGCCAGGCTCCAGCGATGCACATGGACCTGTTGAGTGTGACCCCAACCCATGGTGGACCCACCTCGGTAGCTGAAGAAGCCCTTTGCTTGCTTCTCGGCAGTGGCTGGGATCACTGTCCCCACCAGGTAATTTATGAAGGAAACCAAGATGACCAGGAAAAACAGTATCTGTGCCTGGCAGACCAGAAAGAGCCACCTGAGGGGTTGGGGTTTGGGCACCAAGAGGGTGAAAAGCTGATTAGGAGAAACCCTTGTCTGATTTTGGGGAGTTATGGTCATCCTCTGCTCCTCGAATGCCCAGCAGGCAGCAGGGATGGCTCTGATCAGTCCAGGGGAATAAGGTGAGCAGGAGAAGTGAGCGTTACCTTGGCCTCCCACTCCATGCCGGCCAGGGAGATGCCCAGCAGCACCGTCACAGTGACCACCCCGATGATGCGGATGTCGTTGGTGGGGTCCACGATGAGGGAATTGTGCTCCTGGGGAGGGGAAACCACCCACAACATGGAAATAACCCTTTTTCTTACCAAACCACTGGGATTACAAGTTTTAGCAGCTGGTGGTTGATTATCAGTGGCCCAACAGGAGCATAAATGTTGATAATTAATACAGCGTGTGTGAGGAGGAGGTGGGGATGGAGGAGGTGAGGCGTGGGACCCGGGGAACACACAGAGCCGCTTTCTCACCTGCAGCAGGTCCCGGACAGTTTCGGCGAAGCCCACCGTGTGCATGGCCACGGCCACTGCGTTTGCGAAGGCGAAGATCAACCCGATGGAGCCGCCCAGCTCTGGCCCAAGGCTCCGCGAGATGAGGAAGTAGGTGCCCCCTAAGGTGGTGGGAACATGCCGCGGTGTTACCTGCCTCCATGATGTGTTTTCAGGGGTCCCCCTGCACCTTGCAGCCCACGCTAGGAGTTTATATCCACAGGGCAGCCCCAGGGTGGAGAAGACCCACCCCGGGGTGGCCAGAGGCTGTGCTGGGAGCGCACGCTACCTGACTTCACTTTGCCATTGGTGGATATGGCGGAGATGGACAAGCCGGTGATGGTGGTCACTGTCACGGACATCAGGATGATGAGCCATGTCAGGGCTGCAGGGAGAGGACGTGGCTTTGTTCCCGTGTCCCCCAGCCCCACAGAGCCCCGCCACATCATCCCATGCTCGATGCTGCTGGCTTCCACCCCCCCATGGGTGTTTTGGGCCACCGGTGCCGCCATCCTGCCCGCGATGTGCCACAGCACCCACCGATTCCCGCCTGGGCCGTGATCCAGGGTAGGCGCAGGTAGAGGATGACTCCCCAGATGTTCAGCATGCAGCGGATCTGGGGGGACAGAGAGGGGGAGCGGCCCTCAGAGTGCAGGCACCCAGGGAGGGCTGGGGCCACGCCACCTCCCCTGCTGCTCTGAGCAAAAACCAACCCACAGCGAAGGACAGGGGAATCGTTCCGAGTGCAGAAGCTTACAGAAAAAATATATATATTGGGAAAAACATGATGATGAGGGCCAAATACATCGTGCCTCTGTTTCGGGGTTGGGAGGGCACGATGATGCTCCCCGTGGGATGAGTCGCACTCACCATCACACCCTTCACCCACCCAAAGCGGACGGGCTCCGGCGTGGGGGCTCTGCCGGGCTCCCCTGCCGCCTCCTCCAGCCCGGGCTCCGGGAGGCCGTTGCTCCGCTGCGGATCGGACACCGGGGCGCGGAGGTGGCCTGGGTCAGGCTGTGGGGACAGGGGAAGGGCGGTGAGGGCGGGCAGGGCTGAAGGTAGCCAGCCGTTCCCAGGAGGTGCAGGCGGGGCGAGAGCTCTGGCTGAGTACACAGCTGGAAACGGCTGGATTGTCCCTCCCGGGGCTGTCCCGGGGCCATCGCAGGGAGCGGTGGCACGGGCAGGGGATGCCGGAGGTGCTGGCGGCACGGCGGAACCCCACCTTACCTTGAGGATGGAGTGCAGGTCCGCCAGCGAGGGCCTGCCCTTCCCGGCATCGCGCACCCCCTTGCTGTTGGCGTAGTGCTCGTAGGCGGGCACCACGTCCACCGTGTTGTAGCCGAAGGTCCTGGTGCAGAGGGTGCTGCCGGAGAGGTGGGTGGGGTGGGCGCTGTCGCAGCCGGCCCCCTCGGCGGGTGCGTAGGGACCCCAGCCGCCCTCCTCCATGCCCAGGAGGGTGCTGATGGTGAAGCGGCCGCTGCAGCGGGCCGGGGCAGCGGGCAGCTCCGGGACAGGCAGCTCGGCCATTGCCCCTGCCCAGGTGCCGGGCAAGGGCCAGAGCAGAGAGGAGCTCCCTGGCTTTATACCCGGCAAAACCGGAGAGAGGCAACTGGCACCCACCCACTGCAGCTGCTAACAGGGGAAAGGAATCGGCTCGAACCACCCAGAGCTGGTCAGGGGGAAAAAAAATAGCTGGAAGGGATATCAAAACCGCCATAATCAGTATCGCTGCCCCCCAGCACTTGATGGGAGCAGTGATAACGGATTTGAGATTAAGTCCCAAGGACAGATCGGCAGAGAAACACAGTCCTGAGTTTGCCTCTGGCCCCAACCCAGGAACATTCAGTTCCCACCAGGATTTATTATGGAAAATGGGAGCAAGACTCCCACGCCCCCTCACCCTTCCTTGGGATACTGCCCCAGACCCGGCAGATCCTGTAAACCATCTTGGCCTGCCTCTGAGTTGCTGCCTGTGGCACTGAGCTGTGCTGGACACGAGGAGGGAAACAGCCCCTTTCTCTCAGGGTGAATCCAGGGGGAAGGGGGGTGTGTGACACAGAGGGGTGGGAGGGATACTCCTGCCTGGGAGCTGTTGCCAAGGGGCTGGAAAGGGGGATGGAGGAGCTGGGGGACAGAGAGTACAGTCCCTTCATGATTGCCCAGGGCTGGAGCTGGCAGCTCTGTGGTACCAAGCAGCAGAGATGCCCACAGTCCCGTCCCCCCCCCGCCCCCCCCAAGCCCAGGGAGGGGGAACCGCTGAGCACCCAGCGTTCAAAACCCCCCAAATCCCACCCCTGATTTAAGAAGCCACTTAAACCCTTCCCCACACCACACAAAAAACAAGCTGAGGCCAGGCTGCTGCTCAGTGTTCACCCTACAGCCACCTGCAGGCGAGGACAGGGGGAGGGCCGTGCATCTTTTATACTTCTGCAGCTTGCTGTCACATGTGCTCTTAAAGATAAGATCGCTGAAGACAGCAGGCAATAAAATTTGAGGGCAGCACCAGAACCCATTTGAATTTCAGCCCCCTGTGCTTTGCAAGTTAATGGAAAATTCAGGCTGCCTACGCTGCTGCCTCTGGCTGTCTTTTGCATTCACGCACAAATTTTAACTTGCTTCCTGAGGACTCGCTTCAGCCCTGGTGTATCGTTTGTGTGCGAGCAGACGCCATCCACAATTGCATAAGCCCCACGCGGGCCAGCAAGCACCCGCTTACCCGAAAAGCCGAGGACAGGCAGCCCTGCCTGCAGCACTCCCCTGCCTGCACCAGCGTGGCTCAGCCCTCACAACGCCTGGGCAGCACCGGGCAAAAGGCAGGGGCGCAGGCGGTGCTGCTGCTGCCAGCCTCAGGAGCAGGGAGAGGGGAGCTGAGGACAAGGAAAAAGCCTCACCCCAGCACCTCATGCAGCACCTTCTGCAAGGTAGACACCAGCTTCCTCTCACAATAACAGATGCAGCAGCACACTCATGCCCAGCAGAAATGGCTTTATTTTAGAACCTCATTATTTCATCCAAAACGCTAACTCGCCCAAATCAACATGAAGTCTCTTAAATGGGTGTGTGTGGGGGTGTCTGTTAAATGCAGCACGA
This sequence comes from Athene cunicularia, assembly GCF_003259725.1. NCBI lineage: Eukaryota > Metazoa > Chordata > Aves > Strigiformes > Strigidae > Athene > Athene cunicularia. Next base: position 18,095,233 of record NW_020799113.1, on the reverse strand, counting down.
TCAAAGATGCTCCGGGAGAGGCAGGAGGACTTCAGACGCCGGGTGAAGAACGAAGCGAGTGGTATGATGCAACCCTGGTGTAGTGAAATAGCCGGATAGTAGGATGCGCTTGTCGTCGGCCTGATTCACAACACCAGCTGCAGCAACAATACCGGGGCCGTCTGGCGCTGGGGGCCGCGAGCAGCAGCAGAGCTCTGTGGCACAGCCCTCTGCTCACGCCGGGAAGCTGCTTCCGCAGGGCCTTCCCTCGCTTCCAGCCGATCCCCCAGTTCATTCGGGCTACCAAATGCATCAAATGAACCTGAATGGAGTTAGGCAGAGAACACTGCATTGCTTTACACGTGGCTTCTTTTAAAGTTTGCCAGAGTGCTATATTCTGACAGGCTTTAATGACGTTTTAATTGTCCTGCTTCTATCCCTGTGGCAAAGGGAACCTACCACCCTGGGTGACACGGGCCACGCAAGCAATGCAGGTGCTCAGGGCTGCAAACCCACCATGTGGAGCAGGAAGCAATTCCAGGCACTGCAGGGAAGGAAGCCTGGGAAGAGAAAAATAGATGGTTATTTAGGCAACTGCCAGCAACCCAACCAATGGGGACAAGGGGGTCATCTCCCGTCCTCTTCTGGACACTGTTTCCATCCTTCCAACTTCACGCCCAGACAAAAACAGGACAAAAATGCTGGTACAGGGACACGAACAGTATTTGAGCGCTGAACACACCCCAGGCACACAGAACTGGAATTAATAGTATCACCTTCTTTCCTCCAGGCTGGAAGGAAAACAACTCCCTTCCTTGAGAGGCGAGGGTTTATTAAGGTCAGGGAGACAAGTGTTGAGAGGGTAAACAAGAACAAAAAAAAAATTAGATTAATTTTTTTTGAACATAATTCCTTTGGCTCCTGCAAGGAACAAGGTCCAAGTGCTGCCTTAGACAAACACAGCAGTGGTGGGAGACCATGGTGGAGAACAGAGGAGCCACCTCATTTAGCAAGTCTCCAGCCAGAAAGTCTGGAAAACAACAAAGTCAGGATCGAGATACAGAATCCACAGTCAGTGGGGAAATCCAAGAAAAGGCAGAGGAGTAGGAACGTATCTCACAGGCTGTAGGCAGTAACCTGACCACATGACCAGCTGAGCCAAATGTACACCGGGGTAACCATGCAGGCATCACTGTGAAAATACTTAGAAAAATTAATGTTGTGGGAATAAAAAAACCCCACAAACACCAAAGAAACCAAGCTGAGAAAAGTCCCACTGACAGCTCCACGACAGCATTTAGGAGGGGCCTTTGAGGCACATTTTAGCAGGTTTTCTGCTTATTGGCAGAAAACCTGTTCATTGTCACACGAGCTGGTTGTCTTCCATTAGCTCAGTGTGGATTTAACCAGCAGTCCATGGTTAACCCCTGGGCAGAGCTTTAACTTTTTTTTTTTTCTCCCCTACTGACAGGTAACATAAGACAAGTTTATAATGAGTATTTCTAGATTCCCCTGAAACTCCCCTGTAAATCCAGACCACATCAACTCAGACCTCGTTCACTGAAGGACATGCAGACTGTAAAGCTGTAAGAGCTGCCATGCCGATACCGCAGCACTTGTGGAAGTTTCACTACCGATGAGCGACACAAACTCTGTGTGTTTCTGCTGCATCTGTACCAGGACAGAACATCACATGCTCTCAAGGCAGATACCTTTTCACTTTCCCCTCAAATCTCCTCCAGCAGCATGAGCTGCATTTGACTCAAACTAGTGAGCCACTGTTAGGACATATCACATCTACCTGGCAGATCCTTATTGCTGAGGATTAGTCCCAGAGTAGGAAAAAGCAGATGGAAATTTAATCTGCAGCATTCATATGGACTTTTTTCTTGTAAAAAGGGGCAGAGCTCCAGCAATTTAGAGATTTGTCAGGTTTATACTGAGAGTAACTTCAGCTCAGATGAGCATCCACACCTCTGCTGCAAACTGCCTGGCAAACTACAAACACCAACTTGCTCAGATGTTGCTGCACAGTCACAGGTTTTGATTTGATCTGTGCAAGGTTGTCCAAGCACACTTGTCCCCTTTGTGCATGAGGGAAATGGAGGTAGCTCTCGCTGTGCCCTTGACAGCACCACACTGGAAAAGCGAGCGCTGGAAAAGCCCTGTTGTAAAGGGAGTGCTTAGTGACACCACCTTTGAGCAGGCTGTGCCACACACAAGGTGCCACACACCCCAGAAAACCCTTTGAGCAGAGGAGCTATTTAGAAAACCAAGGCTAAGACTGATCATTGGCAAAGCCGGAGCGTGCAGGTACAAAGGGTTAACAAACTTCACTCCAGCAGCAGCAGGTCTGCCGGTGAGAAACTCGAGGAGCAGAACCAGGTTGTTCTCTCCAGCAGAATAAGCGTGGGGTGGAGAGAAAACAGTGACATCTGGAAAACTATGGGGGTGCCTTATTCAGCAAAGCACCAGTACATGCGTCAGCATCTACCTCAATGCAGCAAAGCCCTTAAAGTCATGCAGAGGAGAGCCAGGTTTGCCAAAGCCAGGCCTAGGCATGGAGCTGGAACCCGCTGCTCTTGGGAACGCGGGAAGACGGATGGGCTGCAACGTTCACCACCTGCACAGACCTAAGAAGAAATCACAGGGCAATCAACAAGAAATAATTTAATTCTAACTATCTGTGGCACATTCTGTTATACCTACAACCTCTTGCATCTTGTCTGAAACAGGGCTGGGGCTTACCTTTCCAGGGTTAGTCTCAGGGCTTTGACCCCCCGGGATTTATTTCCTCTGTCCATCACAGAAGGACCATCTTGGCTTTTGAAAGTATGAAATAATTTGGTTTCTGCTTAGAAGGGCCCAGAGGCTGGAGTCACAACCACTGAACATAAAGCAAGCAAAGTGCATACAGTCGTCAATTTTCTTTTGCTGACAGCCATGAAGGCTGAGAAGCACCAGACAGTTATCTACTACAGCCATCCTCAAAGGGCAGAGAAAGGGCAACTTGCTGTTTTTTAAAAGGTCCCTAGGTTTAATGTTTGACATCAGAAACGTGCCAGTGAGGCAGCATGACAGCTCAGCTGAGCAGGGATGGGCAAAAGAGAGGAGACCAAGGTCCTGTAAATGGCAGTAGTAAGAGCTGAGCCCCAGAGGACTTCTGTGGAGGGGAGAGAGGGAATCACAGTAGGGAAGGTGGCCTTCCCCCTTTCCGGATCGACTCCAGCAGACACTGTCCCTCTCCTGCTCAGGTCAGCGGTTGCCTGAGGACAGGTACAGACTCGACAGCCCCTGTATGGGAGGTGCTTTGATGCTCAGAGTAACCCAGGGGCAGGGCTGAGTGCCAGGAAGAAACACAGGAGCAGGGTTTATCCTGCAGGACTATACATGGGGCAATTCTGGCCCACCCAGGATTGCCTGAAGCATCAGGAAAGATGCCCTCGCTCTGCCACCTACTCTGGTTCTCTAGGGGACTTGAATTGTCAGCTGAGATGTACCAAGAAGCATTCCCACACTGATATGCCAGAAATGCTAATAGCTAATAAAGCTTTCCACACTCACCTGTGGATATTTTGTTAGGCAATTCAATTCCCACCCCCCTAAATAACTCCTTGGTAACTCACCAAATGCCCTTTACTTGCAGGGTGTTGTCCAGGTCTCTCAGCCTTCAGTTGAAACACTCCTGCCCATGCTATAGGACCGCTCGGTGCCACACACAATCCCTAAGCTCTACTGGCCAGCAGCCCCAGCAGCTGTTTTGCTAATGCTGAGACATATGGGTTTGGGTGGCTTGGCAAGCCATCCCTTTGCTTCCTGTCCAAAAGGTTGACAATTTATCCTACAGCATTTCTCGTGGAAAAAGTAATTAGGAAATTGTCATCAAGTCAGTCAAATGTCCCTCTACGCCATTAAACTCAGATATTGCAAAACGGAGATGAATTCTCTCCCACAATAGCTATTAACATAATGAGGTTGAACTCAGCCCCTATGCTTTGTTGCCTGCTCTGTAGCCACATGATCTCACAGCCCAGCAACGCAAACAGCGTGAGGGCAGGACAGCAACAGTGCAGAAGGGCATGTGTGCAGGGAGCAATAGGAGCAACCACTAACATTCCTCCCATTTAATTTCAAAAATAGGCAGCTATATTAGAGGAAAAACTACTATAGCATGCTCCCTGGGCTTTCACACTGATTTAATTGTAGCTCAACACATTTAAAGCTAAGGATTTTTTAACACCCCTCGCTGCAGTAGGACTCAGGTTTCCCACTAAACCAACAGTAACATTCACAGCGCATCCACACTTGGACTCCTCTGGTCAGGTTCCTTACTTCTCCTGGTGAACTTGATATGGGATCATTTTGAAGGCAACTGGCTGAAAACTCACGTGTGGATCATGAAAATCTCTTCTACCAAAATATACCCGTTTCCAATCCCAGCTGCTCCTGCAAAAGCTTCAGCGGAGCTTCAGGACTTGCAGAGCTGTGCACATCCGAGACACCGACCCAAGAGTTTAAACGTCATTAAGCATAAAGGAGCCTCTGCAGCACACAAAGCTTGTCTGCTCCCCATGAACACATACGCCACACAAGACAACGTTATGGACTGACGGCAGCGTGTCATGTGTGTGGTGTACCATAAACAGATTTTCAACATTTAACATGCATTCAAAAAACAAAAAAGTCCTAAAATTTCCAAGCTGTATGTCAGCAAGCATTAAATCAAAGTTTTCTTCTCCACTTTGTCTTTGCTATAAAATTGCTCATTCACCTCCCTACTGCAGATCTGCAACTTCTTTCTCTGCATAGCCCATTAACTAATTCAGAAAAATTTTCTAAATATAAACTAATTTAAAATAAAATGAATAAAAACATAAAAACACAAAAATTAGTGAAATGAAAATGTCAAAAACAAATAGAAATCAAAGAAATTTATTTCCATCAACAAAAATACAGAATACAAAACGATACTGGTCCCACCCTCTGAACGTACTAAAGACAGGCACAGGTTGCTGCAGCCCTAAGCAAAAGCTTCTCTGCTAATTCATAAGGACCTCCATTTGCACTAGTCTTGCATTCGTGTCTCCCGACGTTCTGTAAGGGATCATTCCAGCAAACGTTATCAGTGCACGAGCTTGAGATCGAAGTTGCTAAAAAACAGAAAAATAAAGTAGTTACTTTAGTATTAAAAATCCCACAGTGAAAGCTGACTTAAGCTTGAGTTAAACACTTGCCTTTTCAAACAAGTAAGTGTAATCTTTATTTCTCAGAGCTGCTCTCTGGATAATGTATCTCTGCATTGGGAAGGAAATCCAATTATTTCCTTTTCCAACCATTAAAAGCATGTCAAGCTACCCTTCTGCTTAGAAAAAAAGAGTCCCATTTATTTAAAATTACCTAAGGAAAAAAACATTTTCAACAACGTGGGGCGTTGCTGTACTGCAGCAATCTTGTAATTTCTGCATGAAGTGGGCTTTCCCAGGGCAACAGGAATCTCCCACCTTGCGAGATAGAAAGTTGACCCTGCTGAAATGCAGCATTAACATTGTCAAAGCAGAACCACTAGAAACAAACTGCTGGTGCCACATGCACCTCAAGGTCTCCAGCATCACCCACAACAAACCGACATCCTTAAACGCTCTTCATTCCGTAACACACTGAAAGCAGATGTACCAAGAACATTCACAAAGCTCTGCCTGAAGTAACCAAACCCCTTCTTGCACACCAGAGAGCTACACAACAGCTGAACAAATTCAAGAATAATTTGTTTCATTTGTTAAAACCATTAGTAAATTAAAAGAAAAATCATTCCAATAGCTGGTAGAGGTCAGGAGAATACAGAAAGCCCAAACTTTTACAGAAAACTGTGCAGGCTGATTGTTTTGATTGCTCACAGTGTTTTCTTCTTAAATACTAAGCATCTCTAAAATTACTGCTCTAGAAGATCCCACTGTTCAAATCTTCCTTTAATCTACTGACTGCAGGGAAAGCTGGAGCAGCTTTGGCTGCTGTGGGCATGCGGCCAGCAGGTCTGACAGCAGGAACTTACAAGCTGAGAGGTGAGTGAAGCCCATTACGTGGCTGGGAACAGTTATAAACACTCTCCTTGATGCCCATCTGAGCAATTCTATCCCTTTTCCAGGGTGACATTAAACCAGTCAGTTATTTGATGAAATGAATATTCACTGGCAACAGAGGAGCTGTGGAAGCTGAAAAGCCAGGAAGCTGGAAAAGCCAGGATGCTCATCTGTTTCAAGGCACCGTCTAAGTGCTACTGCTTCAGCTGTGCAAAAACGCTTCAATTTTACATATGGGGCAAGAAAGTAAGTTTTCTTTAGTACTGATATCACAGTCATTTAATTTTCCGCTTCCATTATCCTGTCGGAGGGAAAGCTGTGGCTATCCACAAAACCCAGCAGCCCAGCTGAAAGGCAGAGCAGAGTTCCCCTCTCGGGCTGTGCTCCTGCCTGGCCGAGGACGGGCGAGTACCTGGAGCTGTGATGCAGTGGGAGGAACTCCTCCTTAAGCACCACAGCTGAGGGATGCGAGAAGGCAGCACAGCACATCAGGGAGCCTCTGGAGTAAGCAGCAAAACTGAGGCTGACCCAGTTGCTAAAAGCTCCCAGGACAGTTTCCCTAGCTGTAAGTTACCACCTAGTTAAGACCAATGCATTGGCTGCTTAACAAGGTGGCCTGAAAATTACTTGTTCAGTTCCAGTCACAGTCAACACTTCTTCTGGTCTGCTTCCAAATCTGACAGTGCCTGACATGCTGCCTTTCAGTGGAGGTTAAAAAGGTGGGAGACAAAAAAAAAAAACCTGTCAAGGTGTCTGAATCTTTGGAGTTAAAGTATTGCGGCAAAAACTTTAACTGTGACCAAGAAAGGCTTAGTGGCAGTAAAAGTTACTGTTCCCTTTCCCTTTTCAGTAGCAATGATACTAGAGCTGGTCTTTTTTTAAAAATCAAAACAACATGATAGGTTGCAATACCTCAGGAAGAATGAACAGAGGTTTGCAGAGGTTAAGAGCGGCCTGGAGGTCTAGATGTTCTATTGGCTGTAATTACTTAATGAATGTTAGACTCACTTGTGTTTTTAAATAAGACCACAAATAAATAAAAAAAGAATTCCATTCCTTTCATGACCTAATTCTGCCACCAAGATAATGCCCTTGGGCTGCTCCAGAGAGTTCGCCACCCCAGATCAGGGTGGAGAGCATATGACACTGCTGTCATGCACTCACAGCATCTGGGTCAGGGCTGTCGCCACAGCCATGGCTTCTGGCACTGCAGTCTGGGCTCGCTGTAATTTCTGCCTTAAATCTGACAAAATGGATCACGCCAAGTGGGACACAACTTTGCTCCCTCATTCCCAAAACTAATTAATGTATATACATTTAAAAAAAACAAAACAAAACAAAAAAACACGACTCAAAACACAGCCTGGGTAATTTCACCCCAAAATAAACAAAACGCATAAAACACCAGCTGTGATTCCAAACCTGATCATTTCTAAATGCAGCCTATTTCATCCCTGAAGTGGGACAGGAGATGTTCTAGCAGAGAGCATTACTGGGTTCAGGGGGCTCCAGAAGTATTACTGCTCCCCATCCTGCCCTTGCTGCCGGGTCCACACTGTTCCTGCCAAAGCCCCTCTACTCTCTGCCTGTTAGAGCAGGATCCTGCTCCAGGCAGTCTGCAGACCCATGCTTGGCACCAGTGGGCAAGTTCAAGAGCCACATGTTCCTACTCTGGGGGACTCTGTTCCCTGATACGTGGAATAAGCCTCAGACTTACAAACAGCTACTATCAGGTGTTTTTAAACTCTTCTGATCAACAGAGGGATTTTAATCTGTCTGTTCCAACAGATCTAGAGAAAACCCAGAACATAGACCTGTTCAAGGAAAAGTCCTTTTTCACTTGCACTGTCTACTGGGCAATGTGCTTCTGGAAAAGCCTGATTTCCCTTAAAATTTGCTTCCCCATGGAAAAAGGAAAAGCTGCCTTTCTCCTGGGGAAGTTCAGAAGAAGAATTCTTGCCAAGCACAGCCTGAGAAGATTTTATCTGTCTTCTCTGTTCAGCTGAATGGGGACATTCTGCTGAAGAAACACCCTCTCTCTTCACATTTGAAATGCCCTCATTTCTTCCCACCACTAACATCAGCCAAGTTGCTTCCCAGGCAGGGAAACTGAAATGATCCCTGCTCCCACAGCCTTGGAGGGAATTCTTCAGGGTAAGAAAAAAGGAGAACACACTCTTAAGCTGTTCCTGCCCTACCTTCCATGTGCCCATGCCTGGTATTTTTCTGTGCATGTAAATGTTTAGGCAGCCAGGAGCTGCAGGGTTGTAGATTTTTTCTCTCTAGCTAATCCTACGTTAGCAGATTTACGCTCCCTTCTGACACTACAATCAGGTAGCTCTTATCACCCCCATGACTGCAGACGGCCAGCACTTGTCTCCTCTGATAGCTTTTACTGCACATGGCAGCCAAAGATGCATAACTGAGAAACACTGTCTCTAACACCACTGATACCCTGCTGCCATGAGATCCCACCACAAGGCCAGCAGCTTGATTAACAAAACTTGAATCCTGAAAAAAAGAGAACTGTCAAGAGTTTTTAGCAAGGTACATCATCCGCTGATCTCTGCAACTAACAGCATGAGAATGCAGACACACTTGCACTGAGCACACTGGTGAGAGACACGCTGTTGATACGATACAATGTCATGGTGGCTTTCTTCTACACAAACTCTTGCCAGCGAAGCTGCTGATCCAATCACCAATCAGCCCAACAATCTTTGGTAGGTTATGGTCATGGTATTCACACTGAGACGACACCTGACAGCATTACACTCCTACGGAGATGGTAAATGCTTCTACCTAAGGCGCAAGACTGAAATCACAGAACCAAAGGAAACAGTTCACTTGGACAGCAAGGAGCTAAGGCTGTTTGCTCAGTGACAACCTTGTGAACACACAGAGCAGGTAACAGATTGCATTAGCCTGGGACTTCTTCACGTGTGCAGAATTTAAGGTGGTAGAAGCCCAAGCAGCATGCATCCTTCTCCAACGCTGCCTGTCTAGAGTACAAGCACAGCTGTAAGGCAGGATCCCATAGCTCACACACAGACTGCACCCCAAATGTAAAAGATGTGTCATTACTTGAGCCTTTCATTTTCTGATGTAATTTTAAAATGTTACCAAGACTTTTACCAATATTGCAATTTACAGATCAAAGGCACTTTTGCAGATAACTAAAGCCTGGGATAAAGCTGGCCATGGCCCAAGTTGGTTTTCATTCTCAAAAGGAGTTGATATTTATTTCCTAATCTGTGAGACAGGATGAGTGGTTTGGCCTTGGTTTTCAAGTGCCTGTGGCAAATTTAACTTAAGAGCTACAAGACCAAACCCAATGACAGTTAACAAGAGAACCTTCAGCTCAACACAGCATGGTGAGTGGCTGCAAATCTGGCTGTGCCCTTTAAGTGGTGCCTATTTTGAGGCTTGCTGAAGAAGTAAGCTCCTATCAGTGAGTGGGGGAAATGCTTCAGCTAGCAGTGAAGTCAAACCCACCATTGTCAGTCATTTAAACAAGGCAGCCAGGCCAAAGCACCATGGCACCTGGAAGCTGCCCATTCTGCTGCAGAGGCAGCACCACACTGGCAAACTGCTACAGCCATTCACCAAGTAAACGTACTTGGGCATCTTGTATTGCCCAAGGACACTTTGAAAAAGTCAGCCCACATCACCACAGAAGCAAGCCAAGGAGGAGTCAAGTGAAGGCCTTTCCATCAGAAATCAATTTTGCACAAACAGGACACTAACTCAGATGAAAGGAGTGGAAATCAGGTTCTCGAAAAACAACATCTCAGTTGTCAAGGCAGCAACACCAGCCATCCTAGAGACACTGAACTGTCTACGCTTGTTAACTATTTAAGATCCCACCAAGAAGCAAACTGAATATTTGTTTTCTCTTGCTAGGAGGTATCGTGTAATATATCTTAAGTACCCAAATGCCATTTAGAGCAATATCCTTTCTTTACACAAAGCTGAAGTTAGGAGAGACTAGTCTCAAGACTCTAAGTAACTGAGAAAGCTGAGTAGTCTAAGACTAATTAACAGAGCAAGTAAAAAGCGAAGACCATTAAAGATTCAGTTATTTGAAGCCCAATCCCTTGAAATCATGGGAAAAAGGAAGTAAGGAAAACTTGTCAGGAGTGAGGATTATAACCTTACCGAATCTCTGTCTTCCATTACCCGCTGGGGTCTGGCAGGAGTGGCTGGGCTTGTACCTTTCATCCTCTTATACTGGGTGAATAAAATATTCATAGTTGCAAGCAGGACCTCAGACAAATTGTGCCTGATCTACACAAAAGAGGGGGGAAAAAAAGGACATACTGCAATGAAGAGCAGGTTGACAGAATCACTACCCTCACTATACGACATCAGAAAACCAAGCAGAGATAACTGTGGTTGATATTTACTCGTGTAACATTCATATATTTAATGGTTATCCCTGCTGTGACTGCACCAACTGGGAAAAAAAGTTACACAGAGTTCTGAGACAGACATGCATAACAGCTGTACCTTCATGTTTGACAGCAACAGTCCAGATAAAACCAAAGCACCCAAATACACACACAAACACTGTCTAGAAGAGAAGTGTCACCCTCCAGTTAAAACAGTTCAAGAGCAATAATAGCCTTCCATTATAGGTCATATGCTTCATCTGCTAATACCCAAATACAGGAGTTCTCTAATTTGGAGGGAAGGAAACACAAGACCCCACAAGTGCTCAGTGACCATTAAGAACATGAAGAACTAAGCAGCACAGTAGAAAGCTTTCAATATTCCGAATTCTTGAATCAAACTCATTAAGTTCAGAGGGATTCAGATCTGCAGATGTCTTCTGCAAAACAGAGACAGGATTTCTGGGTAGGAAATTCTAGCGCTCCAAAAAGCAGCACTAAGGAGAAAAAGTTGCAAGCCAAGAGTCTACTTGTACGCATGCAAAATAATCCCATCCTATTTCCCCGTTAAAGAATGATGAGACGATAAGGTTTTAAGATCCTTTTAACAAAGCAAAAGGCTTTCAGAAGATAAAACCAGGAGACATTACTCACTTCATCACTGAAATTCCGGAAGGCAGCAACTCTCTCCTCTACGCAATCTTGGCTGAGAGGTACAAGCTTTAGGCGTTCAATAATCTTCAAAAAAGTAAAGCGGGAATCAGGGTAGATAATCAGTGTTCTATGTACCATATATTAACAACATATGTTTTTGAAGTGTTAACAAAATGCTCCTGATTCCATTCAAGAGAAATAATTTCATTGTTATTTATTGGTTTATCTTCTCACTTTGTTGAGTAGCCAGAATATTTTTTTCAATGTCTACAAAATAGCTCCAGAAAGATCTTCCTGATTATCAAGTGACAGGGAAGAAACACACTGTTAAACTCCTATAGCACTGCAGCATCTTCTAACTCATTAAATATAATTTTTTGTTTTAAGTGCTGTTATTTGATACATTCTGGGCTTTCAAGGGCATTAAGAAGGCTGCACTTCAAACAGAACTCTTGAAACTTACATCAAAGGCCCTGTCAATGTGACCAGCGTGGTATTCATCAAAAAACGTGATTAAGTCTAGCAGAAGGTAGAATGTGGAGTCAACGGATTTCTTTGCACTTATTCCCTGAGCTTTGTACCTGAAAGAAATTGTTTTACAATTTTATTGTACAAAATGGCAACCATTTATAAATGTGCTCTTGCAATTCTTGGAAGTGGAGACATCAAGCACAAGGACAGAAAGCATCCAACAAAGGACAGGCTTAAATTTTCCTCAGCCAGGAGGCAGAATTTTCACAGGTTGTGGGTGGCTTTGTTAACATACTTTTATACACTTCTAGTTTTCCATCAAATCCAGCATTTGTTTCCTTTTAAATGTTTACGCTTCCCATATTCATGGGGAAAACAGTGACAGGAACTAGAGACCTGCAAGGCAAGCACTGTACAAGCACATTTAACACGCTGTTTTACAGCGGACAATTCTCCAGCACAACTGCCTGCTCCAGGCAAAAAGTTAAGACTTAAAAATGGATTAGATGCTTCTGCATGCTCTCTCTAGCTACACTTGCTAGATGAGTTGGAGAGCTGCCTGCTCTCACTCCTAACAGCACAAGGTCAGAAATGAGCTTGTTCCTCAGGGTGACAGTAAGAGTGGTCAAGTGCATGGTACACACTGCACTGCTGCAGAGGAGGAAGCCAGAGAGCCTCTTGGCCTTTTCTGTTGGGCATCTCCCCTCTTCCAAAAACATCTCAAGAACTCACAAGAGGAAAGCTGCATTGCTACAGCACCGTCTGTGGTATGGTATGTAAAGAAAAGCCCTGTATTACATTTAACTGGCAAGAAGATGAGCTAATCAGAACAATTCTGGCTTTGCAATCATGAAGGTTTGCAGCTGTAAAGTGGCATTATTGAATGGCAATATTTAGTTCTCTTATATAGATCAAAGCAAGTAGCAAAACAAAGCCCTTCACAGCCTTTGCTGAAGCTTAAGCTCAAGACATAGGTTTAATTCTCCTTAATGTCTGCTACCAAATAAGTCTCTCGCTAAGTCAATACAGCACCAATTTTCACTCAGTCTGAAGCATGACTAAAGAAGGAAAGGCTGACTGAAGGAGTGACTGGCAAATGCCACTTGTCAAAAGAAAGCAAAGGCCTCTGACTGAAATCAATGCATTGCTGTATTTGTCTTCCCCATTTTGAAGTGCCAGCAAGTGTGCTTTGTTTATTTTTACTCTCTCCCCACCAGAATGGTTGAGGAAAAGCAGTAAGACATTTCTCACAGGTACCCACATATTTTACTCTAGTAAAACATAGGAATTGTCCATGGCAGTCACTGTGACAAGATGTACCAAAAGAAGATGATTTTAAAAATCCCAAAGCTACTTTGCAATTACAACCTTCCAAAACCAGGTTATTCCTAACTTCTACCTGCTAAGGAATCTTGAGCACTGTCTCTCAAACACATGTCCTAATTAGCACACCACTGCAGGTGACATTCCTTTTGGTCAATTCCATTTCTCTTTCTTTTCTAAAGGCCACTCTGCACTTTCCTAAAGTAACAAGCTGTGGAAATGGGTCCACTGGTTACACTCTCCCTTTTAGTTTTTGTTAAAGCAGCAGTGAAATAGAGTTTTCAGACAGCTACTGAACTTGCCACTCTGCTGTTACAACACAGAATCAGTGGTTTCCTAGCACTCTCAATACTATTTCAAACAAGTGAATTGTGTGCAATGATACTGCAACTGTTATGATATTTTGCTTTAAAAAAAGTAATCTAAAGCATACAATTCATTATATTTATTGCTCCTTAATAGCCTCTGTCTCCAGCAGGCAATCCTAAAATTCCCTTTTCCTGATTCACCTACAGATAAAGCTTCTTGCCAAATTTACTTGACCTGCCCCTGAAGATTATGTTTCTGGTTTCAATACTGCAAGCCATCACAAGCAGGACAGGGTCAATCTGTCTTCCTGAATGCCACAGTCCAGCCAGCAGAAACAATGCCAGGAACTAATACCCACTGAACTGACAGCCCCAGGTCAGGGTCCAGGGGAATCACCCAGTCCTGTCCCCTCATCTTACCTCTCAGCAATGGAATGGGCCATGTTCTTCAACCGCTCTTTGTTCGACTGGGGAGTGCCGATCTGAGGAACAACAGGACTGAGGAGCTTGTTCATCAGTTCTAAAACTTTGTCAGGGTTCTGTTGGTATTAAAGTTACACACAAACAGAAGGAGCATGATGAGACTTAAGTGTTTTAATCTCATTGAAAAAGCAGAAAGGTCTCATGCAGTGGTGGCTAGTGCAAGCTCAGAGATGCCTCCCTCGCACTCAGAGTCAAGATCATATTAGCTATGAGCAACATAATGCTGCTGACCCATGGGAAAAAGTATTTTGCCCTAATTTTCTTCTAAAACAGTGGCTATGGTTGTATCCACTTTTATTTCAAATATCTATCAAAAGGAAATAAGAGTACTCACTATAAAGCCCAACTATTTCAGACATCAATTCAACATCTATGAAATTGGAAAAGCACAGTCCAAGTAAGCAACTTCATTAGTCAGAATAAAATCATGCATGGGGCAATCTCTTCAGAAGACCACTTTGATCAAGAACCAGGATGTCTTACATCAGAATGGGTTGCAGCACATTCCATCTGGCCTTGCTCACTGAAACCTCTGTCCATGCAGCCAATGCCTCTGCTTTAACAGTAGCAGAGATAATCTGCTTGGATAAGGACAAATCAATCTCTGAAGTGAAATTTAACCTTCTAATCACAGGGAGAAAGTTCGGAGAAAAGTGATGAACCAGGTACATATTTAAGGCAGCACACTGAAGATATTTACCTTTGCAAGGTCATAGAGTTTTGCAGCTTCTTCAAACAATCCTTTATTTTCTGCTGCAGAAGCCACTTTATTAATAACGGGTTTTGTGTCATTTGTAAACTTGTCTATCACTCCAGGCTAAAGACACGAGACAAAAACGAAAGGAGAGAAGAGAAATCAGAATGCTTAAAAACTCTTGAATATTCTGTCAAGGCAATGAATATTTTACATGTTAAATTATGATTAGAATGGCCTGTACATTTCCATGGGAACACGCAAAAGGGACATGTTAAAAATAGAAAGAGCTCTTGTGAGAGAGACTTTCTCCAAAATGGAGAGAGCACTGAGACATCTGCAGTTTCTAATTCATTCAAAATGACCCAGATAACAGATCAAATTCTAAATTATTTTAATTGCTGATGACACATTACAGAGGAGATGAAAATACAAAAGACTTCAGTAAATAATGTGCCAGGGTCTCCAGAGATGCTGTTTGTGTATATTGGCATGACAGGTTGCAAGTGAAATCTTACATAGATAAATGAAAGAGTGACAAGACTTTTAAAAGAAACAATAAACACAGGTAGAACAAAAGAGAGGAAAAGAGTCAAGGACTTTACTGTAGTTCAGAATGTAACAATAAGACTATATGTTCTAGAAGAATTTATTTTAAAGCTAAGATTGCTGGTTTCATACCAAAGAAACACAGTAAGACAGTTACATTCAGAAGGAACTGAATACAAGTTAAGAAAACAGGATTCACCACTAATGGTTTAATCTAAAAACTATCCATTTTACAAAGAACTGTAAGATTAAAAAATACCTGTAAAGATTACCAAGTTACCTTGCTCTTGTGTGTGTCTCACTGCTTTTAAACTGACAAAGACATCTAAAAGAAAATCCTGCCAGAAAGAACTTTTTTCTTTTTTTCCTTTTGTCAGTAGCAATGATTGCAACATAAGCCCTAATCTTAAAATTACAATTTAAATGATTCTGGACTCTACTAAGCTTCTAAAGCACAGAAAGCTTCTAAAGTTGCTGCAGCGAACAGAAAAACTTCATTGATTATCCTGAATTTTAATAATCTGCACACATTCTCCTCTTTTCAGGTGAAACCTTAAGGTTTCCTTTATCTTCTGATCATGTAAGCTTACATTTTAGTTTTAGATTACTGCTTTTACAGCAGAAGTATGATCCAACACAACTAAAAATAGCTGATCTTTGATCCAGTACTTACCCTCATCTACATGGAGAGGACAGATCAGTTGTGGCTATGCCTGTGGTCTGCTAGCCCTTGCTCCCTAATTACAAGCATTTTTAATGGGCTGCAATACATTTATCTTCTGAGGTAAATGAGGATACTGTCATGTAGGTAGTTTTCACACACACACACACACACCCCTCAATTAACAGAACAATCTCACACCCACTAACAAGCAAGCCATTTTTACTAATGTGTACTGAACTCCATTTCCTACTGTAAAGACAAAATTCTGACCTCACTGAAGTTGCCTGATGCCATTTGTTCCTTTACTATATCAGCTGTCCACAGGGACAGCCTGCCTGTGCTTTGTGACCTGCCCCTTCTGTTAGGTCATAGATTATTCTGTACAAGAATCTCATGCTTGGAGAACTAGTATGTAATTCAAACACAGCAATAATTTGGCTAGGTATCAAGATAGCCTTGTGACTACCTTGGAAATCACACATAGTTTGCACTTTTAATGTAAAATATAAACCTAAGTTGTCAACTCACCTTCCTGCTACCATCGTTTTCCAGCTTTCCAAGAATCATGTCAAACTACATCCACACAGATGTAAAGTAAGAAAAAAGGAAACAGAAATAGAGAGATGAATTGCGCTTACTTCACAACATATTAAGTACAAAGATGCAGTCATGGATGAATGAAAACCCGTGATTATGTCAAAATTATTTGTATATAAACAACAGGCAAAAGGACATGATTAACTATCTTAAAAATACGGTCACTGTGAGATCTCTCATCATCTAGGCCTGCATCAGGCAGAAAGTAAACAACTGTTTAAGACTGTCCTGCCTAATAAAGATTTCAATGAAGAAATGAATTTCAGTTTAAGTGAGGAAGGCAAAACACGGCCAAACATACCTCTCTGCTTTCAATAACTAGTTCACTAATGCAACACAAGAACATATTCTCTCCTTGGCTGTCCTTGTCATTCCTACAAAAGAAAGGGAAGGAGGAAGGTAGGCCTGTTTGAGGATTTTCCAGATAAGAATAATTAAGCAGTAATAACTAGGAGAAAATCTAGAGACCTGTATTAGCTCCTACCTGAGAAAGTAAAAATACTGCAGAGCTTCCCTTGGATCTGTTGATTCAAACTTACGAGTGTAAAGCATCAAAAGCCGCACAAAATTTAAACGCCTGATGCTAGGAGGGTCACCAGGTTCATGGCTTACTGCAATGTCAGAAACAACACCGTCAGAGAATCAATCTAATGCTAGGAAGCATTGCTCTGATCTTCATCTCAAATTAGTCAGAGCCATGACCCAGAGCTCTAATGTAATTAAAACAATTAAATACTCCGGACTCACATAGCTGTGCACTCTGCCCAGAAGATTTCAGGAGCAATTTTAACTCAAACAGGACCAATGCAACATGAACAGCATGACAACGCAAGCGCTCTGTCCGGAAGAGGAAAGCAATTGCAGCTTCAAACTGTGCTGTCAAGAACAATACTTGGAAGTAGAGGAAAGGCTGCTGGTTCACTGCAAAATGTGATTCACCTAAAAAAAAACCAAAACAAACAACAAAACAACAACACACAGTGTAAGTGAAAATGATTTTGCAATCAGAGATCACTGACAGTGGATGCTTCCTGTCAGAGTGCATCCCTATTGTTTATTCAGTGCAAACAGAAATAAATATACTAGACAAAACTGAATACTTAATCACACATCAGTGGCTTATCTGTAACTGTTTCACTGCAAAATAACACAAAAACACACAGCATAAAGACATATTCAGGAAGAGAATAAGCAGTTGCTCAAAAAAGTTCCTTTGTTCTTTTCAGACAACGAACCATCAACTCTGATAGACTGCAATAGATTCTCTCAAGGCCACAACTTTTTGTCTTCATTTGGTACAAATAATGTTAAAAACCTGGATTTTCCTACTCAGTGACACCAATGGTAACTTATGGTGGTTTTTTTTTTTTTAATATATTTTTATCTGGCGGTGAGCAATGCTACAAACTAGAAGTGCGTGGAAATTCAATTCCGTGGTTTGGATAGTCCAACTCACTTGATTTTGATTGACTGGAAGATGATTTTGGGAAAAGGTACTCTCTTGGGCTTTGGATGTTCCTAAAACTTTCTGAAGTGGAAGGAACTGTGATTTGGGTCCCCAAGAATATTACTTGAAACAAAAATTTAAGGGAAACAATGAACAATGGATGTGCACAGATAAAAGCCTTGGAAATACATGCCTACATTAGGTAAAGATTTTTTGTTCTGTATTCCAAAAGCTGGAAGCTTTGCTAAAAGACCCTAGCAAATTTACAGTGAGAGAAAACAATCCATACTCTAGTATGGATAAAGTACAAATAGCAGCAGTGTTGTTCATAGAAAAATATTCACTCTCCAGATTGCTGGGAACACACAGGACTCATTCTTCATGTCTTACTGAAGTCTGCCATCAGGCAAGCAGGCTGTCCATGAACAAACACCCTAAAGACGCTTGTCACTAATGGAGAGCTATAGGGTTTTATGTGGAGTCTGGGGTTTGTCTAATAACAATTGCAAAGTGCCCTAAGCAGAGAAGCAGAGCCCCGAGTAACAAATCTCTTTGTGGTTTCTTACCATAGTCTTCTAGCAGCTGCTTCTGGAACTGCGATAATGTGAGTCGGTCTTGTGGAGAACTCGCAGCATCATCATCAAAACACACTTGGTTCAGCTAAAATACACATCCAAATAAAGAAGCACAGATATTTCAACTTGAAATCAACCTTGAACAAGGGATGCACTCAGAAGATATTTGTTCCATTTGAAGCCTCTCCTAAGATTTGACCAACTGACTAGAAACTGACTTCTAGCTACAGTATCAGGTCCATCCATTGCTGGGAAGCAGAGATCTCTAACATAAGAAGAGCAGAAATCCACACAGATATAACCCAGGGGTCCTTTTCTATCTGTCCATCCCATCAAGCTTCAATGCCAGAACTCCAAATACTCACTAAGTAATAATTAAACCCAGTATTTTTTTTTTTTACCCAGCCTTAACAAACACATTGTTCTATTCCCTCTTTCTGGTAAAGGAGAGAAATGGGTACTGACCAGTATCTACCATGCCCCTACCAAACCTGTAAGGACTTTGGACTATAGAGGCATTGACAGGGTCGTCTTCTGCCAGCTGACATCAACATTTCAGCCATAATCCATCCAGAAAGGAAAAGTCACAGGACTCTCACTGTAGCAAGCTAACACTACTGTAAAAACAGCTGACAAAGATCAGTGTCAAATGAGGAACATGACACTTTCAAAGACAAGGGTCCCCAGATTAACAACTGATAGTACAGAGGGTAACAGAGCAGCCCTGGGGTTCCAGCCCCCTCATTATCTGCAGGGTCAGGTCACAGGTATTAATTACACTGGTGCAGTGTAATACCAAGCCTGGAAATAGCAGAGGAGTACAGAAGTGCAACACCACTTGGACCTGTCCTTAAAATAAAATTTTTAAAAGATACAAACAACACCACAATCCCACCACCACACTCACTTTTATCCAAAGATAATCTTCTGTTTTATCAGCAACTTCACTGTGATTATCAGTAATGTCACAACGGCCAATAATACAATAAACAGCCCTTTTGTACGGGTCAGTGTTATTTCTCAGAGCTCGTCTGTAATGAAGACGCAGTTTATTTTCTGTGGCAGGAGATAGTCTAAGGGAAAATAAAGATTGAAGGAAAAGACATGAAGCCTATCTTTCCCCGTATGAGGAAACCCAGATACATATCAATGTAAAAATTGACAGCAAAGGCATGACGACAGTAAGCATTGGCCAGTATTTCTTGAATTTTCCAGTTACATCTGTAGGTAAAAATTTTGCAAGGGAAAAAAAGTAATATCAGATGACAGTCTCTTTACGTGTCCATTAATATTGTGGTAGATGAGCTATTTTCATCTCTGCTATTTCATCACTTCAGAAAAAAAGAGCTCACAGTCTCTGGAACTCTTTGGGTTTGTAGCTAACAAGTGAGCAGGTCGTCGTACCATGAAGTCTTTTAGGAGAGACACTTCCATCTGTGTCATTAAATACTGTCATAATGTTCCTTGTCATTCTATTTCTTGTACCCTCTTGTAGAGAATTTTACAGAATTGAATCAAAAGTGTTCTCCTAGACTAAGACACTGTCAAACCTGTAGGCAGAGTACTTTTTCATAGCTGCAATAAAAACAAATCAATTATACTGTATCTCATTAAAGTGTTTGTAATGATAGTGCCTTCACTAAGGTTTCTGGAACAATCTTACTAAAATGAGCACTCCTAGATATTCTCTACAAACCAGGTTAATTTACAGATGAATAACACAGCATACACTACTCGGTAAATGGCATTTTCCTTCCCCGCCCTCAGTTTGTCTTTAAGACATACAAACTGATGTGTTCCTGCTCACACTTTCAGACCTGAAGAGAGGCAATACATTCAACATATTGCAGGATGAGGGCTTCCCACACGTGAGTGAAACTGTCACAGGCTGAGGTGGGATATTCACGTCCTGGCAATTACCTGGGCCCCCCAGTTTCCCCTGGTACCTTAGCACAGTGCCATTCCCCTGAAGGGAGCACAGCCGTAATGCAATGGCTGAGCATATGCTTGTTTGAAATTCACTGCAAATGGAAAGATAAACAAGATAACCTAAAACACCACAGCAGAGTTCAGAGGACACCTTAAGATGTACTAACTCAACTCCTTGAAAGCACACAATCAGTAATTTGGCCAGTGGTCTCTCAGGTGATGGATAGCAAAAACTGGAAGAGGAGAATAAGCACAAGAAAGATGTGAGAGCAGATGCCTCTGAAGGTCTCTAACAAACTCTACTTGCTTTTATTGTGTAGCATGCTTATGAAAACAGGTGTAGTCCAAAGCATTTCCCAAAGAAAATTCAACTAAAATAAGCAAAGGGGAAAATAAAAAGACAGAGGATTCATGGCAACAGGCTTAATCTAACCTACTGCATGCAGTATCCTTACTATCACACAGAGCAGATGCTATAGTAAAAAAGCAAAGCTACACCACTATTTTATTTTTGAAACGTAAGTCTTTGCATATTTTCAAACAACTCTCTATGGAGATTCCTAGACTTCAAAGCCACAAACTAAAACATGCACACTTCTTACATGTAATTTAGGTAGGTAATAAAAACACCAGGCAGCCATCACCACCAGAAGAGACCTGAGCTTCCTACATTTCTACCAAGCCACTGATTATTTCACTACTCCACAGCAATTCCCACCCCTCCCAAAGATCTTCCCTAGTTCCCAATTACCTTCTGTCTTTACTGTGCATGTACTCCTGGAACCAGGTTTTAAACTCCCCCAGCTGGTGCTGTGCCCGTTTCACCACATGCATGGCTGCAGTCAAATCTCCACAGCGCATGCAGTAGTAAATCAGTGCCCAGACAGGATGGCCTTCCACCTCACCATCCTGAAAATAAAGAAATAATTTATTTTTTTTTAAAGGAGCATATTTCCTTATCCTTTGCCTCATTCATTATTTCTGCCCTTATACCAACACACTGATTTTGGTAAAAAATTCTGTTTGTGTTACAGAAGCCAGAGATCATGTGGTTTATGTCCCGTGAAAGCGATGCACATCCTAGCAGCAAATGATGGGACTCTTCTGCTGCCCAGGTTTCAGTTCTGAGGGAGGTTATGACAATCCCAGAACTAGCATATAGATAACCTCCCCACCTAGGAGGTGGCTTAGATTAGACCACTGAGATATTAACAATATTTGCATCGAAACAGGAAGATACCAAACTAAACGTGGATCTCAGCAGGTAAGAAAAGGACAGCTAGGCTCAGCTATGTGGTCTCCAGTGCTATAATTTATTATTATTTAACTTTAGTTTTTCAACCTAGCCTGCCTATCTGGTAATTCTGTAGGTGCACAGCTATGTACTTTGTTTTATGTGCAGGTGAGGAGGATTTTATTCAGATTCTTAAATAAGAGGCTCAGGCTACAATTCAGATTTATTCATTACATATGTGTCACCACCTTAAAATAAGTACAAAAAAAGAGAAAAAGCAAGACAGGGAAATTACATCATATTTTAATACTTGCTTGCTGATGTCTGAAAAGATCACCAGAATAGCCTGTGATTTCTAGAATTTAGAACACAAACACCGAGCATCACCATGCTTCAGGACTAGCTCTGAACTCAAAAGTGATTTTTGTCTACTATCTTCCATTTTCCTAATGAAAAATTACGGAGAAGGAATAAGAGCTTGCTGTCCTAAAAGCTGTTTAAACAATTAAAAAAACCACTGGAGGTTGCACTGGCAGGGCTGCAGCAAACAGATTTGTATTATTATTTTTAGCTTAGTCCCTGAAAGTGATGGACATACCTGGAGACCAGGGACAGGTGCGGGGAGTTTGATGTTCAAGAAGCTGCGGACTAGTTGGTAGGTCCCTGGGACTCCACCCAGCTGAGCCTGGTGCAAGTTTCCAAAGACTGTCACAAAGGTGTAATTTTTGTAACTGAAAAAAAAAACCACAAGCAAAACAAACATGAACAGACTGAAATATACTTGCATATACAAAATACACTTTGCAGATACAAAAATAAACATTGCTTTTCAGATACAACTGAATTGGCAATATCAAGCAAATTACCTTGATGTTCAAACACTATCATTACAACAAAATGAGGCAAAAACTTGTCGATTTAGGAAGATCCTTGCATTCAGCAGTCTCAAGATAAACAATGTTTGGAGCCTGTGGTGTACTGCTCCAGGTTCAACTCTATTATGAGGTTCCTCTCATTAGGTTCTCTTAGTACTAAGCTAAACTCAATTACATAACTGGCAAAAAGCCTTTCCACCCTAATGCTTTAATTCTCAATACTGTCACAAACAGTTAAACACCACAGATATGTTTGTCTTTCCTCCCTGCCCTATGGACAAACACAAACTTTAAGGCCATGGACTTACAAGGAGAAAAGCACAGAGATAAAGGGAATTTAGAGGAAAAAAAAAACCTGGTAAGGGCAGTTTGAGAACACCTTCTAAAATAACCCATCAAAGCCTTTAATAAAGGCAGATCAACTTGACAAATATTCATGTTTAGAAGAAAGAGTTCTGAAAGCCTGTAGGCTGAAGGAAGTCCTAACAAGCAGCAGCAATAAATTACATGAAGTTCCTTTTTACTCTGCAGCACACAACAGACTTGTGCACCACCAGACCATAGAACTGAAAGGCTAAACATAGGCAAGTACCAGCCTGTCTTGATAACTAACATTATGGCCGAGTTAAGCACATGCTCCTCAGGGCTTAAGATCACAGCTGCTCCAAAGCAACTAATGCAAGAACAGCTGTGAGCTGCACTACATCTTCTCCTCATACATGTGAGGGGCTGGTGAGGCATGGAAACACACCAGCCAATTCCTGCTAGGAAAGAAAAGCTACAAAGCAAGGCATGGTATACAAAAAAAAAAAAAAAAAAAAAAAAAAAAAAAAAAGTCAAGCCTGAAGGGCCCAATTTCCACAACTGGGAAGGTTGGTGGGGGAATTATATGTAACTAATTCCTAATTTCAATTAGCAGTTAATGGCACTGTGAAAATTTAGCAAGTTGGATATTTGGCAGATCAGTTTAAGAGTCACTGGCTCATCACACAGTGCTGAGATTGAGGAAATGGAAATAGAAAATCCTTTCAATGCGTCAGTTCATCTGTGCAGAGGCAGGCACACCGCCACCACCCCTTGGTGACAAGTGCTGATGAGGTGTGGCAACCAACTGTCAGGGGCCAGGAAGAAACTGTGCCAGGAGGTGAAAACATCTCTTCCCCGTGTGCTGTATCAGAGCACAGCACTTTCCGTGCTCAGATGGCAGATCTACATCCGTAACAAATGCCCACGCACTACACTGCAGTTATTGTTTGCTTTGCACTGCTGAACTTGCCCGCTGGCATTACATCAGCGGCTACTAGATAAGAGACACCACAATATCCACACATGCAGTGAATAGGTAATAGGGGCCATCCGGGGTTTCAGCCTTGGGGTGCTCCATAGCCTGCAATTCTCCAAGCATTTTCTTGGTCAAGGAGCTTAGGCCCCTGTGACACTTGCTGACACAGACTGTAAACCACTTCTCAGAGTCTGAAATGTATACCTTGATGTCTCAACTCCAGCCTCTTCAAATTTTACAAAAACCTTTCAGTGTAGAAATGGCATGATCAGAACCCAACTCGTTGCACCAGATTTGTCCCCAGTGCTGTGTTCACTTCCTCCCAGCACTAGTTCCTAACAGTGATCAGCAATCAAGAAACAGAGAAAAGGGGATTTTTTTTTTTTTTTTGCAGAGGGGAAATAGATCTCCTTCCACAAGTGAAAAACCTTCACATAAATATTCTATATCTGTCAGTGAAAAGGGCAACACAAAAGAAAGAATAAAAGGTCTTTGCATTTTCTAAACAACCTCCCCATGGATTCAAGGCCTTTTTAACTAGAGTATAAACCAGTTTTATACTCAAGTGGCTGCTCTAAGCTCTGCAGAACAGAAAAGACAGGCAACAGACGCTTCTGTAAGCAGCCAGACATAGCTTATTTGTTTGTGTGCATGACAGTCATTCTGGCTTATTATTAAGGAATTCTATTACAGTGTGGTACCCAGAGCATTCACCTTACCTTTGTTCTAGGTAGATCAGAGCTTTCCTCACAAACTCCATACGCACCTCCATGTTGATTCGGACTTTCAAGGCATCACTAGCAGGAACCAGGGTAACATCGGTCATTTGTTTCACCATGGCCCACATCTCAGATATGTTCTACAAACAAGCCATTCCACGCAACAGCACTTAGTACAGAGCTGAACAAGCAAAACTGTTTTGATCTATATGTTGTTTTGATGCTTCAGAAAAACATAAAAACATAAGAGTAACATCTCTTTAGATTTGTAATGGAGATACTGGATGCAGTCATGAAGGTAAGCCACTTGTGCCCTGTAGAATTCAAATTGCCCAGGCTCCTCTGCATAATTCTTGTGCAAGACAATAGCTATAAATATTGCACCTGCAGTTGTCAGCCAGGATCGACAACGATTTCTGAAACTAGCCTGGGTATTTGGTGCTCAGACTCCTTCATTTCCAGCTCGTACATCCCACTCAATAAATACCAGCTTTCCAATTGCTCTGGCTGCCATTGCAAATCTGTGCAACCAGCTCTGATGAGAAATATTTAAAGGACACTGACCACCTGGACAAAGACTCAGGTCTGAAAAAAAACATTCAAAGCCATGCAGGTCTGCTCATTCATAAGGACAAGATCGTATCTCCAGGACTACAGTATCCCTGCTGAAACAGCCAGATACTGAGAAGTAATAGCGCTGTTCGCTCCAGCAAGGGCAGGTGTTTGATCTTAGTGCTTCAAAGCAGCAAGAACTTTCAGACTCACCGTGTTGTCCCTAGCAAAATGAACAGAGTTCTTCAAAGCAAAGACACACACCTGTAATTCAGATCTGACTGAAGCATTTGCCCCTCAGTTTCTGAAGAGCTTTTTGCTCTCCCCATTTCCATAGCTTTTTCATGACTTGACTCTCCTGCAGTATTCTCCTCCAAACATTTCTCAAAGGTGGCCAGGTTTATACATTTGCTTTTTTGGGGTGGATCAAGGCAATGCAATTAAAGTAGTGGAAAAGAAGAAAAGCAGGCAGATCACCGGTTTAAAGTCAATCCTTGGGGCTTTATGCTTCGCTATGGGAGCCCACTTCAGCTCTAACAGGTTCTGATTGAAACCCCTTCACCTACAGCTAAACATATTCAGAGGGTATTAGGAGACCACATTCTGAAAACCAAACACAACAGAACCCATTTAAAATGAAAAGCAATTTTTTTTTTCCTGACAGCTCATCACTCATGATGGGACACCACAGTGAAACCAGGTTCTTCTCTTCCTCACTGTGTTAAGAAATTTTCATCACGATTAAGTTTATCACAGGTGGACCCTACTCTGGTATTGGTTCTGCATTTTCTGTGGAGCTGTGATTGATTTTTTTAAATTTTTTTTTTGGTAATATCAGTATTTTTCCACCAATGTCAGCAGGCTGTTAATCACAGCTGAAAACAGAGTAAATACATTTCCTTATGTTAACTCACTGGCAGTACCTTATCATCCAGTTCTGCAACAGCAGCACAAAGGTCCACCAGGTTAGGAAGCAGATGTTCATTCACTTTCTTCTCATTATAAATATAAATCTGAAACATTGAAAGTAAGCAAGTTTAGCACAATACATATTACTCCCCTTCCCCCTCGCCAGGCACAGTAGCAAGATCTGAACCAGGCTTCAAGAACAGAGTGTCCCCAGCAAGTCCCTTCTGCTTCACTCCCACATTAGCTGTGTTTAATCCCACACAAGAGGAGTAGGCATCAGCAGCACTTCCACAACACACTAAAGCCCCAGGCCTGCCTGAAGGTGGGCAGCAATCCAGCTGTTCAGGGGTTTTGCATGGCAAAGCACTTCACTGAGTGCTCTGCTGGACTATCTGCAGTTAATTGTTGGAGGATAAAGATTCAGAAGAGACCTGACAACTGGATGGCTGTGATATTCCCCTGCATGGCAGCCTCCTACCTACTGACATAAAAGAAACAAGAATTTTTCTGGTTTGTGGCAGTGTTCAGGGAAATCTGACACAGGGAAATGAGTACAGAAACCTGGCCCTTCAAAACCTGCCCTTAAACATACACACACAAACCCACTTTGATTTAAATCTTGGTCTTAATTCAGCTTCTTCTATTGTTTATTTTACTCTCAGCCCAAAGACTTTCCAGCTATGTCTGAAAATAATCTCTTTCAATGCTAGAAAGGTGGTGCCATCGTACTTTAAGTCCCTTTTGCGTGCACTACTTCAACATGCCCAGCGTGCAAAGAAGATGCATAAATTAGGATTGCAACCAGGACCTAACATCAGTGAAATCACATATGTGGATTTCACCATGTTTCTGTGAAATAGTTTCAACTATCCATGAAGAACGATTAGTCACTTCAATGTAACGATAAA
This sequence comes from Athene cunicularia, assembly GCF_003259725.1. Classification (NCBI taxonomy): domain Eukaryota; kingdom Metazoa; phylum Chordata; class Aves; order Strigiformes; family Strigidae; genus Athene; species Athene cunicularia. The sequence continues at coordinate 18,068,613 of NW_020799113.1, read as the reverse complement.
CTGATGATAAGGCTGAAGATAAACTGAAACAGCACGGGCTCCAGGACTCCTAACTACTCACTGAAACCATAGGAGCCCCATACTGAGTGCCAAAATGCAGGTATTTGTGCACTCAAGCAGGGTGATGTTAAGGGCAGCTCAGCCAGGCCAGCTTCTCCAAAGGGCTTGCCAGGAGCACATAGTGACTGCACCAAGCATTTTTGGCAGCAGAAGCCTGGTCACGGGTGCCCTGTTTCCACGGCACATCGTGAGCAGCCTGCACAGAGCCTGCAAAGCTGATGAGAGCCCACCTGCCCAGCCATGAGGAAGACATAGTGACTCTGCAGCTACTCCTAGAACTAGTACTGATAGAGAAGCTTCCCATATTCACAAAAACAACAGGTAATAATGTTGATAGCCTCAAAGTACACATACATAATTATGCTACAAGAAAGACTCAACGCAGGAATATTACAGTCAATACAAGAAATTACTGTACTATTAACAACAACTAAATCAAATGTACACTTTATCAGCACAACCATGCACCTTATTTTGTGATTCATTTCTTCAGTTACCATAACTGAACGCAGACATAGAAAAACAGATGTACAAGCTGCTATCTGGCTCAGCAAACACTGAGCCAATGCACACAATAACAGTAATTGTGTGCAAATTAGACAACGCTTTGTCTATGTTGTTTCACATATTCCATTTTGAAAAAAATCAAGTCCTTCTCTTTCATTTTGTTTCCAACAGTGCTGGTAAACAGATCATCTCAAATAACAAAAGTAACAAATTGGTTATGTGAAGGTTTATCAGTTTTCACTGAAAATTTTCAGAGGGAGTCTAATGCTACCAGACATATTAATTCATAGCTGATACACTAAAGCTTCTCCTAAGCAATGCCATTAAAATGGGATATAATTTGAAAAATATCAGGATTAAGACCAGCACAGTTTTTCCGACATGCACACAACAGAAGAGCAATCTTTCACATGTGAGAATAAAGGGAATATAAAGTCTTCATTTGCATACCATTACGCATTAACAGTAGTTCTAAAAAACCTTTTTTTGAAAGGTTAAAAGCTTCAGTTTACTATACGAGCAGAAATGATTTCTACAGACATATATGGTCTTCAGGATCTCCTTCTGACAAAAAAAATCCTGTAGCAGGTGAGTACACTTCTAAAAAGTCAGGCTAAATTTCTGTATTTTCCAATTGCATTTTAGCTGTAGGCAGATATTTTTATGTTTTACTTACCATATATATCTTCTTACACAGTATGCTCACAGATCTTTATTCCCCTCCCTAATAGAAAACAATGTTTAACTATGTTTTTCCATTTCCACTCACCTGACGAGCATATGCCATCTCCACACTGTCCAATGAGCTGCGACCTGGAGGACCCAACTCACCAACATAGCTAGGCTGTTTAACGAGAAGCATATAAGAAAGCAAGAGGTATAAAATTACTGTAGTGCATTTTACCAGTATATCTACTCCTAAGCAAAACCATGGTCCTGACAGAACTAAGAACAGGGTTTTGAACTATCTAGAGTAAAATACATAGTCTCACTGCAACACTCCATTATCTTCCCAATTTACCTTAAATTTTCTGAAGTGACTGAAATCCTCCTTATTCAGTGCACAAACCAACCATTAGCTCTCCAAAATTAGGAGTTCAGTGTCTCTCAATAGCATCTTATAATTTTAATTCTTTCCTTTTGTTTCTTGAAAGGTTGCTTATTGTCACATTAGTGTCATGCTGCAAAGCATCTAGTCTAAACCTCCACCACAGGAAGGACACAGAATTCAGTGCAGCTCAAACAGATCCAGTCTAGCAAATCTAACTCCAGTTTTGTCCCAAGGACCATGACACAAACACAAAGTGAGACTGCAGCATTCAATTATCTGCTGAAAAGTGCCCCACTGCTGGTCTGCTGCAGGAGGAAGAATGATGCTGGCAATATCCTGACCTGAAAAAAAATAATCATCTTTCTACCCACAGACTATGCTAGGATTGAGATATTTTCAGTGTAGAGCACAGAGGAACAGCTGATGGAGTCATGGCATGGAAAATTTGTACTCTTATGAAATTAAAAATATCACATGCTGTAGTATAATGCTGCATAAAGCTATTCTTGTAAGTGTTCACTACAAATCACAGGTATGTTTCAGTATAGCTACCACTGAACACAGATGTTCACCACTCTGGATAAAAGAATACTCCCAGTTTAAGTATACAATACTGTCCAATGTTTCCTGCTCCCTAAAAAAGCAATTCTTCATTTCAGCATCAGCACTGCAAGTCTTGGGTTTGAAAAATAAAGTGCAATCATTTTAAAGACAGATCCCTTTGAGGTAAGCAGTCTTTTAATATCAGCTGCTTCATAAGCAGTGCTACAGCCACGATGGTCTGAAGATAAAAGCAAGACAAGCTCAGTATAGAAGCGTAATATTTGTTATGAAGCCAACTGACATAGTTGGGGCAAGCAAAGAGGAACAGACAGGCTTTCAGAAAAGCAAGCATGTTTTCAGGTCTGAAACTGAAGCAACAGACTTTGAATTTCAGACTTTAAACCCAAAAAACTCATTTGACTCTCCCCAGCATAGCTGGTCTGGTAACAAGATGTCACCTCTCTGCACAAACCTTGCTCGGCTTACTTCAGGTGTCTAGCTTAGGTAGAGTTATAAGGATCCAAGATGGTTGTTTACTTTCACCAGGAGAGAGGATGCAAAGCACATAAGCTAAATACTGAAAGCAGCTGAGCAAACACTGAGAAGGGGCATTGCTGTGCCTTGGTTTGGTACCATATAACTCAAGTCCATCAATATACCTCTAAACTGGAATCAGTAACGTTTTCTGAGATAAAGCAAGTACATCCGCAGTTTTAAAATTAAGCTTTTTACCATCAAAGGTGGTTATGGCTAGCTGCAAGTCCTCATTAGTTGTTACACTGCACCTTAGCAATACTGTCAAATACCTTTACTTTTTGTTACATCAGTTACCCAGACTGTCAGTACTTTATTTTGTAGATAGGATCACCTTCAAGCACTGCTTAAGGACATGCTCTGGTTTTTCCTGGAAGAGTTCAGTTAAATGTGACCAACTTGCTGCCTGTACAAACAACATAAAGCCCAAATGCAATGGAAAAGTAATTGTTTTCACTTTCAGTTTAATCAGCTTTAGAGTTCAGCTTTGCTGATGACTGTCAGGCCGCAGCACAGCAGGATCAAGGTTCTTGCCATGACCTGGCTTGCATGGATTTCAGGAAAAGATCCAAGAAATGGGTAGCTTTTCTCCAGGTGGTGTCATCATTCAATTTCTTGTTTCAAATGAGGACAAAATGCTGACCGGGTCTTCCAAAGAATCTCACTTTTTTTTTTGAACTTTCTCTCTCACAGAATCATTTATTCCAACTTTGAAATGAAATAATACAAGCGTGAACTCCCAGACATGTTACTGATCCATCTATACACAGAATAGTCTCTCAGTCATTCCCAAACACTTTTAATTTTAATTTGATACCAGTTTAACCCAGGTTATCTTCTATTGTGTAGGATCTCCCGTACACTCACGAGCGTATGTTCTTGCAATGACAATGGCTATCCACTGTCCTAGTCCAGGAGTTTTGATCACAATTTAAAATTTAAAGACAAAGCAACAGAGTTAGCTAGGAATTTATATGTGAAGATAAGGACATTGACCTCTGTTGAGAAATTATAAAGAACTTTGTTATGTTTGTGATTACTGCTTTCTGCGTAGAGTACAACATTTGAGTACAGAATTAAAAAAATGCTCAGTTGTGTTTGTCTCTGATATAGTGAAATATAAATGAAGTTATCAAAGATGAGCCTGGACAATCCTTCAAAATTAGTTTATCATTGCATTAATTCTCAGTAATAATGCTATATAAATTATGTCCAACCTGATTATAAAAATCAAGCAGCTACATTTAGACCTCAGGCAGTATAAAAATGCCTTACAAAAAAATCAAAAGAAATCCCACTTTTTCTTTTTGCAACTGAACTTACACTAAAAATATTCTTCACAGTCACTCTTAATGGATAATTCAGAATCATTTGCATTTTTCTTTCAGTGCCAAATCATCTGACACAAATTCCTTTAAATCCACCTAAAAATGACAAATTCTTTGTTCTAAAGAACAAAGAAGCTGTTAAAGCAGGTTTCCTGGGAAACAGACATGGCAGAAATAGCGCTTTGCAGCCTTCCCCTATGCTGTGCCAGATAAATTGCAGAGTTATTTAAAGTACTGCTAAATTATGGACGTTGTCATTAATTACTGATGAGGTTTCATCTTCTAAAGCAAGTGATGGAGAGTACATTGTTACTTAGTGTCACTTCTCAACCAGTGCCCAAACACCAGAAACATAAGGACTGGGGCTTTGTTTTGTGAATCTGGTCCCTTTTCCTCCAAAGAGCATCCATGTGGCTGCTGCTCCAGAGCAGTGTGTGACTGATGGGTTAAAACCTACAGGTAAGGACCTGAATTCAAAAGCCTATGTCTGAAACTAAGAAATAACTGCTCTGGAGTTTGGGTTTTCCTTTCCTTTCTCTAATTTCAATTTTACCCTAACCATTATCCTTTGAAGATCACTTCTAACAATCTGCCACAGCTGAGCCCTGCCATGGTGAAATGAAATTCTTTAAATGCCCGCTACCAACTTGGGACTTCAGCAAAGAGAAAATTCAGGAACTCCAGAATTTGTCTTACTTTTCTTTCCTATGCCAAGAGCCATGGAAGCAAGCTTATTTCCTAATTTTTTCCCCATCTCATAGTTGCACTCTGGCTTCATCTTTAAATTATTAAACTTAAAAAGAAGCACTGGCTCACTGAACTGTCTTGTGGCTGTGCTAAAAGGAAATTTCAAACAGAAAACTAAAACAGTGAGTCAGCATGGGGAAGGTCATTTCCACTCTTCAACCTGAGTTGCAGAAATAGAGCGCTGCACAGGCAATCCTTCTGAAGCTGCCAACCAGCAGCTGAAGAAGCATCCCCTACAAGCTAAGGGGGGCAGCAGGAGGATATTCTTTAGTGACAAGTCACAACTTATAGTTCTCAAGCAAGGAAAAGATTATGAAAGTTGTGTTGAGAACAGCAGCTAGGTGCATACGAGAACCACTGTGTTTCAGGTCAGGTTCTTAAGCTTAACTGGAGCAGCAAAAGAAAAAACAGAAAAGTGGGTGATGCACAAAGGACTGCAGAAGTGCAAGTGCACACACACACACACATCTTTCTGCATCTCTAGTCTGATGTAGCTAAAACGGCTTGTGCTGTTTCTATCAAATATATTTACTTCTCCCTGCCCTGAATTTAAATCTTTCCAAAACATTCTTCAAAATTGTAATATTTATTCTGAATACTATCCATTCATGAAAGCTGCAGCTATACTGCACTGCCATCACGTTTTTATCTTTTAAATTCATTTCAAAGGAGTCCTTCATTTGTACTCAGCCGAGCATTCAGCCTCACTTGCACACCAAACCTCGTGCATATAGAGATGCATTATTCATCATCCTCATATGCATATGCACATTCCTCAGCAGAAGTCTGGGCAGACATTTTGTCTGCACTCCAAATGGCTTGGCCAGTCGATGTGGTGAATAACTAGGCAGGAGACTGAGCTGGAGAAACACCATCAAAATACACTGTGGTGCAGTGGGGGAGCAGAAAACGTCTTGCAGTCCTTGGGATTTAAGGGATATGAAGACATCAAAGAGAGGGGCAGAACAGAAACAAAGAGTGACAGTGTGCATCAGTCACTGTGGGAGCGGGCTGTTTGACAGCAGGAGTAAAGAGCTTGGGGCGGGGGTGAAAAAGAAAAACCTGCAATAAAAGGACAAAAGAAATGCCTCAGCACCTAGTGGAACAAGACTCAGAACAAACACCTTGAAAGCACAGGTGCTTGATACCTTGAAAACAAACCTCAGGCTTTCTTCCCTTTTCCCTCCCAAGAAGCACCTTTTTATTTAGCTCTGTCTTTCCCTTACAGGAAGGTGGCCAGGCTGGAGGACAAGGGGGAGCAGAAAAACCTAATGGCAAGTCCTGTGCTAGGTTCTTGAATCATGAGCTTTGCCTGTTAATTGGTCTTATTTCCATGAATAATGTGTTGGTATTTCACTCTGCCCAAATTAGCTTGCCCAAAGCTTGAGAATTGGCTCGCAGGCAGACCGGCCCCCTGCTGCGTTTGGATCTGTGCCTTTTCAGTTGATTCTCCATCTCCAGAGGATATCAATTAAACCTCTACTATATTCTACAGGCTGTGTCTGTTTGTGTCACACACACACAAAAAACTTATTTGACTGGAACAAGGCTTTAGAAGAACAACCTGCTGTGGGGAGGTTAGATAACAGGCTTTTAACACAGTAGATGCACTTCAAACCTCTCAGACCTTTGACTTCTTGAGGCTAAGACTAGAATATATCAAGGATTTTAAACGCTCTTGAAATGACATACTGATACTACAAGTGCTTTGAAACAGAAAGTGGAGTATTACTAAGTGATAGTGTATACTGAGTCATTCATGGACAACATTCAAGAGGGTTTTTTTTTCCCCTCCTTCCTCCCACCCACTTGGTGCTTGGCATCTCAAGTGCCAGCCATGGGCTGAGGACAGTGTCCATTTGACATTGAAACATCAGAAAAGGGTTTTTACCTTTTCAGAGGAGTTTATTAAATTGCTTCTGCTAGCAGTTAATATCCACACTTCAAAAGGAAAACCCCACACCCAAATCAAAGATGTTAGAAGCTATCAGAATAGCTGCCAAGTCTTCAGACTCACATCCTAAAATAATGGGATAGCTGTTCCTAGTTTTAAATTAATTCAGCCTGCATTATTTAGCATTTCTAATACTGGAAAGCTGGACAACCTTCTGAGATGTCACAGTAAAGTATCAGTAAAATACTTTCTGAGGAAGACAGCTTCTATAAAAAGATGTATGCTAACTGGGATTAACCTATATTTAAAAGAACAGTAATCAGAAAGGGACATTTCATTAACAACTTTAATTATTTCCAAATCCCTATACAGGTCATACCCCATTAACACCAAGGGCTTTTTATTTTAATGTACTTTGCAGCTCTGTAAGTCATTCCAATGAACAAGAAATTTTTTTTTTTAGAAGGCAGGGCTGGAGAATATGGCTATAAAAAACTGGGCCTGTTCTCTGGCCTGAAAGCACACCAACTTGCATTCCCCCACCCTCTATTGTCTCTCCTCTCAAGGTTACAGTTTTCATGGAGCATTGTGCAGGGGTGGTGATGTAACTCTGCTGCTACACAGATCCCAGCTGATATCTGATGCCTCCAGCTCGGAGGGGTGGAGTTCCCAAAACTCTGCATGTAACTGTATTTTACTCTACTCATGTAACCAGAACGCTTCCATTAAGAGAATAAACTGAAGTTTTAAGTTGTAACATAAGATGAGGAATGTTTTAAGTTGCTAGTCAATACCTTTCCACGTTAAAAGTGGGGTCAGCCTTGCCCAAAGGATTTGGTCACTACTGGATTTACCTTCAATTGCTGAACCCTAAAGGTTTTATCACAAAATTTTAATCTGCACTGCATAAAATAGCAAAGTAAAAGGGAAAGCATATGCCTCTTTTTTGGGTTTGGAGTTGGTTGGGGTTTTTTTTTTGAATATTCATTTGGTTTTGCCAAGAAACCTGAGAGACTTCATCAGCCTCCTAAGAAAAGCCATATATCATGCCTATCACACAGTGATAAGGGAAAAGAGACACTAAGCCCTATGTGTGAGCAGAGTTGCACCTGAGAAACTGTCTGGTGTCACTAGTGCTGCAAAGGTTTCTTGAGAGTGAAGTTCACCCCAAAGTGTTTTCTGCCTTCTCGGTTTATTGACCTAATATGTGTTAGTGACTAAGTTTCCAGCTTCCACACACATTGCTTAAAACATAGCTTCATCAACATGAGATCCATTGCCTGTTCCTATCAGCCAATGAAAACAAAGATAAAGGTTTGATATTTTGCTAGACAATGCATTCTGCTGGTCACAGCTGTTCTGGAATTAAATAGAGATTTGGTATTTCTCATTTCACACAGTTGTAGCTACAGAATAATCCAGAGGTGGTTTCAGCAGAGCTAGAATGCCAGCTGCGTACACGCCATGCGTGACTATGCAGTGTTTAGAAAAACAGAGTTACCTCATTTTCCTGGGTGAAATCAAGAGCATCTTCCCCTGATGCAAGGAGAGTATGAAGAATCCTTTGTTTCACCTGTTCCCATTCAACCAGCATTGATTCTCGGTGATACTCCTCAGCCATAGCAAAAGTCTGTTGGTGAAGAAGAACAAGAGCTAAGGATCATATAGAAACACCAAACAGCCTAGCTCTGCTATTAATAGACCAGCTCAAAAATGAAACAAAACCCAGCAACTAGATAAAACAACCAGGTCAACCCTCAAGAGCTAACAATGTGCTGTATAATATTTTAATAGGCTTCCTGTTCAGGTACAAGGGGATTCAGAAGGTAGGTGTGTATGGAATTAAGACAACTCTCACATACCCCCAGCTGCTAAAGCAGGGAATCTGTCTCTTCCATAGTACCAGGCTGCAAATAGACAGGCAGCTTGCTTTAATTTAGCAGCATGCACACAATATCCAGGTCATCACGGATCCATGCGGTTTGTTGAGAGTAACTTCTCTAATGGCAACACTTTTCACCTCCCTGGAGGCTATAAAGGTTTGACTTACTGCATTCTTAACAGAGATGTGCGTTTATTGCTCATATTTCTTTTTCAGGTCTTTACTAGTAATGTTTTTCTTTAAATGGGAAATACGGTACAATAAAAATAAAAGCATTAATGCAAATTAACCAGTGCCCAAGAATCAGGAAGTCTCTCTCATCAGGAACATAACTCAGGAAAGCATGTTGGAAAATCATATTTCAAGAAAAAACGTCCTTTTACCTTTAAAATGGCTGATGTGCCATTGTCTTCAGATCCAATTAGGGAAAACTCATGGAAGGAAACAGCTTTTCCCTCAACATTCCTTATTTTGACAATAGCATTAGGATAGCAGAGATGCTTCACTACCTCTCCTGTTATCATTGGGGTAATGCTAACTAGCAGCGTCAAGTATACCAGGACAGGAAATAAGAATATTTCTGCTAATTCTAAATAGGGAATAAGCTATATTGAATTTTTCACTTTTCCTTTCCCAATGTTCTCAGTCTTTTGCATAGCTTTGTGCTGCAGTCTACATAACTAAACGTCTCGGTTGGCTGAGTAAGTTTTTCATCTCATTACAGTCCGCTGTTAGGATATTGTCAATTAAGGGGCAAAACATTCCCTGGTATAAATGAATTGATAAGAGGCAGTGACATTTGGCAAACATTTAATTATGGTGCATACATGCAACTGGAGCAAAAGATTTGTGTTTCTTTGTTTCATTATATAAATTTACTTTATACTTTCATGGTAGAATATAGGTCTTACCCTTACCTTCACTATAATAATTTCAACAGGGTTTTAAATATGCATCAATAATTACAGTATAATTATATCTAATTAAAATAATTTAATAATGCTTAAGTACTATATCTTATCATTGGAAGAAACACAGGCTCAGTTCTAAACTTGACGCCCTGAGTGTACATGGAGGGAAACAATTGTAACATAAGTACTAGGAAGCATGCAATGACATTCTCAGCAGCAGTTTTAAGACAAACAATAGGAAACATTTTTCCACACTGCATAATTCAATTGTGGAAATCACTGCCCCAGAACACGACAGTTACCAAAAGCGTAAATAGATTCAGAAACAGGATCAGATGAATTTCACATCACAAAACAACTTCCAGCTCAGAAAATCTTCAAAACAACTACTTGCTTGAAGGTGAAGAGACTTGAGATGAACAGGGGAAGGCTGACTGACTTTTTTTTTTTTTTTCTTTCTTCCTTACAGTCCAAGTACTGGTTCCTTTCAAGGGAATAAAACCAGACTTGGCAAACCCTGAGCCTAAGCGACAACTCTTACTTTCTTACTGTAGCATTTTCCTTTGTACTGCTTAAATACATTTTTTTTTTTGTTATATGAGAGATTCCCTTTGGACAGTGTGATGCAGTACAGCATTTTGGCTCTTCAGGACAGTGTGATGCAGTACAGCATTTTGGCTCTTCAGGACAGTGTGATGCAGTATAGCATTTTGGCTCTACAACAGGCATAAGAATTAAACCTTGCAGCACTTCCACTGCATAGGCCTGAATGTGCTCATATATACTTCAACAACTCCCGTAACCTGGAGAAACAGCTATAATAAATACATTGAGTGTCATCACTGTACAGGAAGTCATTGCACAAGGCATTTCTCAGAGCAAAAGAGGAAATAAACACCATGTCCTAGGCATTATCACCTCTAGGAAAGGCAGCATCAATGTGGAAAGGGTTGGAGCAAGTGTGCTGTGCCTTATGAAACACAGCTTCTCTTTTCAAACAGATGACAAACACTGTGAGCCTCCTGACCTTACAAAATACTGCAGTAGAAATACAACATGTATTTCTCCTGGAAATTCTAAGCAAGCATTTCCTATTGTCTATTTTTTCTATATTCTCAATACAGTCCTCTTAAATTCCCCTAGTTTATTGAATACATAATAATTTTAGGGACACTCCACCCTCCCTTTTTTTTTTTTTTTTAAAGGAATAAATGGTTCTTGCTTTCGACTTACCCTCTTCCTAGACTCTTCAATGGCTGACAGCAATGCATTATCTTTTTCATTCTTCAGGAATCCCTGCAGAAAAGGAGAAACAGAGCTTCAGACAAAAAAAAAATCATCCTTGCACTAACATCAGATACATATCATAGTACTCTGCTCTTTCAACTCTGAGAAGTGCTGGGAGCTCTCTCCCCAATCCACTCCCGAGAAGTTTAAAGGTCACGTTACTTCACCAGAGGTACAGCAAGATGCCCATACAGAGCAACATGAAAATGAAAATGCATTAATCCCCTGGTTTAATATGCATTAAATCCTAGTGAAATGCCCTGCTTCTATTCTCTTTTATCTCTGTGTCCCAGCAACTGCTTCTTCTTGCTCTCCATTTGAGGGAGCTAGGATGAAAGCTGGTAGGAGCGATAAGCCAAGATAAGATTGTTGGACTTGAGTACATTGGGGGGAATAAAAAAAGGAGGTTTTGACTTGGCAGCTCCAGGCAGGAGTGGAGCTCGTGGAGGCCCGATAGGAACTGTGAAAAAGAGCCTTAAAAATAGTCAGTTGAGGAAGGATGGAAATAACTAAACAGTTGGAAAGCATACAGGAAAAGTTTACGGCACAGCCTCTCTCCATGCATACAGCTGGAGTGGGTAAAAAATAATACATAAGAATAGTATTTCTAATTTTCAGAGTATCAATAAATCCCAAAGAGGTCAGATGTACATGAACAGACTGATATAAATGACCCCTTAGCTCCTTATCCCAAAGGTTACTCTGTGACCCATACTTGATAACATACCATATTTTGAATTTTAAACAAATAGCCATGGGGTAAACTGCAGTAACACATAGGCACAGGATACACAACTGCAGGAGCATCTGACTGAACTTGTCAGGAATTGGGAGGCTTTTGTGTCCTTTGTTCCCATCTTTCCGCAAATAAATGTTTCCTGCCCCGACAATCTGACAATATCGCTATTGATCCATACAACCTAGGTAGAGCTCAGCAGGTCCAGAGCAACACAGATCCTGTGGCACAACAGAAACTTGCTGTCATAGGAATTTAGACCTTTGAGAAAATATATTTATGGTCAGTCTTAGAAACAGTCCTGCAGCAGTACTACATGTAGCCACAGGTATCACAGATGGCTGCTTAGCTCTGGGAGGTGAGAAGGGTTTGAAATCTCCTCAAACTGAAAAAATCTGTCAGGAAACTCTACTGCATAGGTCTGCCGTCTGCCTTCCTGCTACCCAGCACTGGTATGGGAAATAAAGGGCACTGCACCCCTTCCTTCTGAAATATGTAGAACAAGCATTTGAGGTATGAGACAGCCTGTGACCCCTTTCAGCTGGAAATAGAAACATGATCCCTTTCTGTATACCAGATAGAGAACGATCTGCCATCCTCTGAGACACATGTGACACAGTCCCCCCAGAATCACATACTGAAGGAAGTGGCCACTTCTACACAGCCTATTCTTCATTTCATCGTCCATCATGTCTCGCCTTATTTTTAGGCAATGCCCACAGAGAAATCACAGTTACAATCTGAAAAAGGGAAGCTAAATCCAGATCCTTGCACATGTCTGGGGACCAACTATTACAGCAGCTGTCACCAAGGCAAGGGCTGCTGCAGGCACCCATCCAGGCCAAGACCCTAGCTCAGCTCTGTGCATGAGAGGAGGTGGGGGGGATGAAGACACAGCTTTGTAAGGTTTGTCTGGGTCTGCATCATGAGTGAAAGGACTTTGGGAGGGCAACAAGTTTTTGGTTTGTCTTTTTTTTTTTTTAAATTTCCCCACCTCCAAACTAAATTGGAAAAAAATTATCGGGAATTATAACAAGCAGTGCTTCTAGACCTTCAAAGCACACACCAATATATGAGCTGAAAATACAGCCACCTGTCTGATGCTGCAGAGAATGCTCTGCTTGCCAAATTCTAACAACACTGCTTGCTAATTTTGCAGGCATAAAAAGCCCACTGTCTCCCAGATGCAGACCTACAGCTATCTGGAGGCGATGGAAGGTGCTGAGCACACCATGCCAGGTACCACAGCTGGCAGAGGTCCTGGGTGCCCTGGCTTCCTGCTTGCTCTGTGAGCACTGGGCTCCTGAAAGCCCTGAGAGATACAAGTTCTTACTGTCCTCCATCCTCTCCACTCTCCTTGGAGGGATGTGTGCCCTGAGCTGAGTTGGTACCTGCCTAGAAAGGTACACACCAACGATGATAATCAGCAGAGTAATTTAAGATGTGCTTGAACTTCCCCCAAAGTCAGTAAATCCAGGCTGAGTGTCTGTCTTAATGAAACCTCCTAGCTCCCAGAGAGTTCACTAGGTCCGTTTATGGGATTACATTACACCAAACGCCAATTAGGGGATGATAACTGTCCTTTTCAATCTCAGTAACTACTCCTTTTGTAAATGAAAATCCTCACACATTCCAAATAATATCTGTAATGCCTCACCGAGAAAAGGTACATTTTAAAAGTGTTGCCCTATGCTTTGCGCTATGGCTGTAGAAGGACAATTGTGGCTTCAGTTAATTACAGGCTAATTGTTAAACCTCAGAAGAGTTTCATAGCTGATGCAGGGGCTCCTGCTACTGCTCACAAGACTGCTCCTGCTTAGACCAAATCAGAGATCCTGGAGTTGTCACTCCAGGCTTTGGTGGCCAAAATTTCCACGTTAAGAAAGCAAGGAGTGTCCAGCTGCTGCAACAATATTTATTCCCATTGTTTATTGCATTGCCACCTAGTGGTGCACTATGCTTTGGTCACTGGACATTTAGATTTCATGGATGCATGAGTGCATACAAATGTCCACCTGCTATAAGAAAAAGCAGAGCTCACTGGAACAAGGTTGGGCAGAAAGATGAAGAGATGTGCTTTATGCTAGAGAACTTTGGTCCTCAAAAAATCCCAGGCCACATAACAGCTTTAAGGGTTCATATATTTCTTCAGTCTGGGCCTTGAACACTGCTGGTTGTGCTCACCAAGTTACATCTGCCCTAAAAGCTTTCTGTGATCCCAGAGGTAAAGTTTGACTTTTCCACGAACACTGGCAGACTGTAACAAGGATATGGAGTTACAGCATTCAACACGCACAGGGAGTACACGGCCCATATTGCAGGAGCTGCCCTCTCAGGGGAGATGCTACTGATTGTACAACGAGCAACTAGACATAGCTTCGTATTCAGTATTGAAAGACACAAGCGGGAAGAGAACAGAGATATTGTTAGCAGACAAAGGGCTATTTCACAGTGGCAGATGGCAAAGACAGGAATAGCTAACACAAATATCGCTAAAACCTCAGAGGTGAAATCCTCACCTTGCAGCTCTCTGTGCACAAGCTTGGCCATTGCAGGGATCCCAACGTAGCCTGAATTTTGCTTGAAAGTGAAAATTTATCTTATTTCCCTGAGGCAGATTTACAAGAAAAGCTCACAGAGCCCTAATATCACACCATGCCATCCTGCTTTAGTGAGTGGCATTTAATTTTCCTCTCTGTTACTGTGGGACTCCCACACATTCTTCCTGCGTCTAGTTTGGAAGGGAAGCAGCACAATCCTTCTCCATCACAGGTTCTCTGCAACACTTACTGCTGAACATTTCCTATACATGATTTGTACAATATCTGTCGAGATGGTGTTTGCAAAACAGGGACACAGGCATAGAAATACACCCACTCTCCCACCTTCAGGTTCCCACCTCCCAGCTAGTTCCACTTATTCTTGCACGTCTATTGGCTCTCAGCATCGTTCCCCAGCACATTCCAGTTCCTCCTGGATCTCCTCCCCCTTGGAGTCCAGTCTGATCATGTCACATTCTCCCCTCTCTGCTGAAATCCAGCCCCACTCTGTCTCGTACAAGGATGGTTTGTAAGAGGGGTCCCACCAGAGGAGGGGCAGGACCTCTGGGAGCCTGTGCCATTTCCCTGTTCTCACCACACTCCTTGCTCCACTGTCATTTCTCATCTCGGGTAGCCTCTGTCTGACACAGGCTGGTGTGACAGGAACTGGCACCTGCCTTGCTCCAGACTGAATTCCAGCATGGAAGTGTTCCAGTAACTAATTCATTATCAGTACGAAAGGGCACGCATGCACTGATGGTCTCTTTGACAGGAGATTGAAAGTCTCTTCCATTTACAGCAGTAAATGAGGTTAGTAAACTCTCTCCTGGCTGATAGAAGTCTCTTAATTACTTCCATCAGCCAGGCCATACTTTTAATACTTGATCTTAGTATTCAAGCTGTCAAGAGAAGGTGAATGTTGCCAAATAGTATACCGAGGCCTTGGATGTTGACAGCAATGCTTACTTTTTCACTGGCATGGGAAGAAAGGAGAAAAATCAAATGAACAATCTGGGGCCATTTCAAGTCAATTGCTCTTTGATTAAAATATATCCAAGTGCTGGATTTCCAGTAGATCCAGTGAATCCTGTAAAGGACTAACAGGGATGATGATAATATGGTTAACAAAAATCACTTTTCAGCAACGGTTTGGGAACAGCAGTTCCAGATGAAGCACCCAATTTTATTACCTCTACTAGCAATCTTAAGAAACAATCTACTAAATACAATCCTACTGTAAGGAGGCACACGTCTGAGCATGTTCCTAGGCTGGTGCACCCTGGCACAGCATTCCTAGCCACGTTCTCTCTAGAAACAGAGAATAAAGCAGAACTACCTGGAGCCCACTGTCACAATAACAGAACATACTATATATTACTGCTTTTTTAATCCAAATTACTGTTTATGCTGACAGAGGTATTAATGCTTGCTGGCTGGCTTTAAATAGACGGACCCAGGGGCCCATTCCCTTCCAAACTAAAGCATTCCTGAGATGGGGATGTGCCAGTGTAGCATGGACAATATTTTTCTCTATTGAGACTCTTCTTTTGCAAGCATCACACCAGCATCTCTTGGAAGCTTCTGTAGGTCTCTTAAGATTTGTTTTGCAGAAAGCATCAGCTTTGCTAAAAACACACAGATAAGCTGCTTTAGTACATACCTTGGCCTGTGCAGTAGTGTCCTTCAAAGCAGCAAGGCAGCTGCCCAAAGATCAGCTACCAAATGCAATGAGCTAAGAGCATTTGTGAAATTGGCTTCTCTTTAGAGGACTTCAGATGGCAAAATTGCTACAGAGCCAAAGAACACCGAGAGCCCAAGTGCAGAGATCCTCAGAGAGGAAAAGAACCCAAGGAAGGCTGATTTACCAGTCAGCCTCACCTCAAAGCTGTGTGAGAGACAAGGACCAAATCACTGTATGCAGATGCAAAGGTCCACTGAAAAGCAAGGTCTGATGAGGCTTGTCCCCACAGCTCTGTACAGTGTTCAATTCAAGGATTTAGCAATACAAAATTTTCCTAGCCTAAGACAGCTGAGCTTATCAAACTACAATATACATTTTTCAAGCTCCTTACAACCATGTTTAGAACAGGAAATCCTACAGTATTTTTCCAAAAATTTAATTCACTGTTGACTTAACAGGAGAAAAAGCAGGGAAAAAAACAGAAGGGTTTACAGTTTTCTAAGACCCAAGAGCCAGTTGTTGCATCAGAGACTTTCAAAGCAACAGCCACATTGAAGCTGAAGAGGGAAAAACCTGCAGACTAATAGCTATAGCAGAAAACTGTGCTAATACAGACAAACACCGGGCTTGGGGAAGATTTGCTGCTCTGTGACCTGCCTTCACTGGCATCTCGAACCACATTCCCCCATGCACCGTGACTGTGCTCCACACTTGTCACCAATACTCCAATTCAATTTGTTTGAAAGTCAAGGTAGGAGAGCTCTCCCCCACCCTTCAAGCAGATAGCATTTCAGTGGCAGTAAGTTGTTAAAATATACAAACCCTGGCCTCAGCCTAATCCCTGCTCCATTGCGTGACTAGTAACATTTTTAAAGATTATTTCACTTTCTTTAAAGCTGTTTTCTACTCCAGTAAAATCAAGTTTTGCAGAGCTGCAATACTGTCTCCTCTCATGATGGAGGAGCAGCAACACGGACCCTGCTCTGGTGGCAGCAAGAGCTGATGTGCCCTGTGCTAGAGTCCGCGCGCATCGGCAAGGGGCACAACTCCCTGCGCAGGCTCGGCGCGCGGCAGCGCGCACTGCGGAACCAAGAAGGGGTGCTGCCCTTTGCGTGCAAGCCTTCTTCGACAGGTCGCGTGCATTGGGGAAGATGCACAGCAGCAACCTTTGCTGGAGACAATTCTGGGGCAGGAACAGGGCTTCCCTGCCCTACCATCGGCATGGCATTGATGTACTGCTCAGCTTTGAATACAGCCTTTAATCTGTGTTGCAGAGCAAGCCTTCAGCAAATATTTACAAAGTGCTCTCTGCCGCAGGTTAGTGCCAGCAATACAAAAAATCTAGTACATTTTTTTTTTTATAATTTTACTGGTTTAGACTGTTTGATCTGTGAAACTCATGCAGTTTTCACAGTAATCTTCAGACCGTATCCAGGAACACTGGATTTTGCTGTGTTGGATAAATACCATTATTCCTTCTAGCCGTGACAGGAAAAACTCAAACTGCCGAAAAAAGCACTCCTCAGGAAATCACAGATCAGCTCCTAACAGAAGCAGGGGCAGATGGTGCATGCTCTTTGACTCTTGCTGGGACCGTTTGGATCTGGCAAGTGAAGATTGGAACTGTGCTCCTTAAACATGCAGGCTTCGAAGGAAGAAATACAAAAACCTCTTAGCTCCCGCTTCAGCCAGGAGACCATCCATTAAGCGCAGAACACTAATATCAAACCATCAGTTAATATCAAACCATCCCCCAGCACTGAAAGGCACCATCATATCCCACACCCAACCACAGCCTTTCAAAACGCATTTGCAACATGTGGCCATCAAGGAGAGGGCACAGCATTTGCAGCCAATACAAGCAACAGTTACAATGAAATATACAGGGAGGACAGCTTTATCACGCTGGAAAAGTCTAGAAAAATACCACTGCTCACATTTCCTGCTGGAATATTGTGCCAGGCACTCACACAACAGCCCCAAAACTGACCTCTGTGACAATGAACTACATGTTCTGCATATAAACAGGGATCACCACTGCTGGCACAAAACATGACTCTGCTCAATTTTAGCTTCTTCTAATTCAATGTAGGATGCTCAGTGAGTTCAGGCCTTCAAACATTACAAATCTCAGTATTTCACTTGAAATTATACTTATAAGTGGCTTAACTCCTAACAAAGCATGGAAACTCACTGCAGGGTTCCTATGCATTTTAAGATTTTTATAAATTACATCAGAGAAATTTTCAAGATTTAAGAAACCCAAGCATGATGATTAAATTGAGTGAAGTAGGACACTTGGCTCTGAAAAACACCAAAGTATATCAAGCATCACAATATACATAATTTATATCTTATATAACATAGCTAATTATTAAAATATTAGTAATTATTCAAACTATTTGTTGTGTCTTTCCCCTTCATCAGAGCAAAACCAAAATAACTTAAATTACACAGATTAGCGTCTCCTTTTCAGGCTCTTTTAAAAAATCTTTGCGGTGTCATGTTAGACTGCACAGCGCATGGAAATGCTGTTAGAAGTGGTTCTAGTAGGTTTTTTGGGGTTTTTTTCCAAACACTTTAATGGCATAAAACTAAGATTTTTTTTTTTCAGCAAAGTTACTCAGAATGAGGTTCTCTTCCACATACAATTATCAGCCTCCACCGCACAAATCATTTTTGACAGCAATTGTTAATGCAACTCAAAAATAGTGTAAGCAACTGTGCTACCTTCTCTAGGGATTCTCTCTTTCTCCCCAGGTATATACTTATTTTCTTTCTCTCTACAATGCAACTGAAAGCCGTTCAACAAGAATCTCAGGTCCTGACAAGCTACAAAGGAAATCTGTACAGTAACAAAACAAAGTTTGAATAACCCTAACCTGCTTAAAGTCATGCAAGAAAAACAATGGAAAAAAAAAATCTGAACTAGAGAAAGAAGGTGGACAGACTCTTGCCAGTTACAACAGTAGGAAATGTTACTCAAGAGCCACCAGAAAGAGTGTGTTCAGCTGGCTAACACCGGTACATCACACTGAAAGCATCTCAAACAGTATTTCTGTTTGTCTTAATAAACAAACCAAAACGTCACAAAAGGGATTAAATGCAACATCACCTCACTTGGAACACAACTTCTTGAGTGAGGGAAGCTCTCCGCACAGATCAGGCCAGCAGGACCAGTGGCAAGACCCACAGAAAGCCCATCTCCTTTGGCACTGGCGTTTCACCATCAGCAACGGCATCCGCAGAGCGAACAAACCACACAATCTGAAATCTGAGCTTATTCATCATGTTTCCAAATGCATGGATATATTATTCTCAAAATTTCAAAATGCAGAGGGATGACCTTGGTGTGGGGATTTGTTCAGTGCCATGACAAGTGGCTACAGTCTCTCCCCTGCGCTACACATGTCATTGTATTAGCATTCTGATTAAAAAATACAGCCCTACAAAAATCATAAACGTGTCAAGAGATTCAAAATCAAAGCAAAACTCAGGGCTTTGGCTATTTTTTTGAGTTTAATTTAAATACATGAAATTGAGGTAATTCCAATGGGCTTGAGATCCACAATGCAACCCTGTATTTAAAATATTTATAGCATGCAAACAAAGATAATTTCTGATCATCCACTGGAATATCCGCCTCTCTGGTATCACGCTTTTTAAGGAAATAGTGATAAAAAACTAGTAGATTTAATTTATTTAAAAGTCTTTATTGTATAGTCGTAACTAATCCTGTAATGCAATACCCCTTGCTTAAAACATCCTTGCATTAGGCAAGATGCCCTCAAATTAAGCCATCGAAACTAATTTCACTGATGACGCCATTTTCTTATTTCTTTCGCTGCCATTTTAGCATCATGGTTACTTCACATTTTCATCAATAAGTAGCTGCGCATTCTTCCCCCTCTAAGAGAAAAGCATGCTCAAATAAAGCAGTGACAAGTAAAACCTATATGCTGAATTTCTGCCCATGTCACGTCCTTGCATGGCAGGGGCAGGGATGAAGCACACAGTTGCCATTGCAGACCACACCTCAATGTACTGTACCGAGAGCTGGCGAGAAGTCTCCAGAGATGGTGTAAGCTGAGAAACAAGCCACTGGAAATCTGTCAGCACCACGCGAAAAATTGATAAAGCTAAGGAAAGTGGAGTGTCCAGCGCTGTTAGAGGAGGATAGGTTTCTTTCTGAATACTACAGAAAACACTAACTAAAAAGGGAGTAGTTTGAGAAAAAAAGTAAAAGGCATAAAGGAGGCATACTGACAAGCTTGCAGTGTCCGTTGCTGGACTAATTGTACATTAGCATCAACATATAGGCAGATATAATAACCCACTTAAACCTGACAGCAGAAAATTCACTTCTCGGGATCACATCTGAAAGCCAAACCGCTGTCCCTATCAGTTGATGAAGTATTTCCCACCCTGAAACAGCACATTTCTGATGGAACACCAGCAAGAAGGACAAATTATTAAACAAACCTGCTACTCAATAACACGCTGTCCCCTCTAACCCACTTCTCAAATTTTAGTGCACTCCTTCAGTCTCCCCAGCCCCTCAAAGCGCTTTATCCTTCTGCCTGGCTGGCAGCACATAACATTGCTGTTTGTGAGAAACTGGGATGTTCTCAGACTTCATTGGAAAGCAGAAACATTACTGGTCTTTCCATACCTCTTCCTTCACAATTACAGACGCATAAAAACAGTTAAATGTCTTCAAGTTAGTCTGAAACTATGCAAAAAAATAGTAATGAAAAACATTGGTTGTCTTTACCTCCTCTGGATGCAAGTAACAAGCCTGGCAATGCTGAGTCTGACACTCTCCCTGTTCTTGGGTCGACTCAAGCAGAAGGATTTCAGCTGTCGTGCCCGCATCCCACAGCTGAAAGCCTGCATACCACCTTCCTGAACATTCCTCAGGAGCACTAGTTATTTTTCTGCTTTGGTAAAAAAAAAAAAAAAATAAAAGCCAAGCAGAAATCTTCCAGCCTCGATCTGTATTTCAGACACAAAGTGATGCATGCAGCAAACGCTCGCTGCCTCGAAGGGACAACGCCTGGTTCAGAGACATCAAAATCCTGTCAGCACTGTAAAGGCGATAACCAAGTTAAACCGGGATGCAAATCTTAAACCCCAGCATAGGTGGATTTCCTTAGTGCTGTACCTCCACAGTGTTGTAATTTGAAGTCTCCCAGAAAAACCCACACAGGAATAAAAAAAAACAACCTTTCCAAAGTTAAATATAATTTATTTCGCTGATAGTGGCTGGCTAACACTACAAAGAAAGAGCCAAGATTACAAGCATTGTAGTGTGAAGAATACAGGCTTTTTTTTTTTTTTTTTAAAATACACTGGAATTTCAAGAAAATGAGCAAATTTGAAGTTCAGTCCTCTTTAATAACATGAGATGATTTGGCAAAACTGTCTACCCAAGGTAGAAAGACAAGCCCAAATTAGCTATCCCATTCTTCCTAAATATTTGTAAATAAATCATAGCTACTTTGTTCACCTAAATAGGTATTTTCAACATGGCAGCGTGTCCCTTGGAATAAATATAAATATTTTACTGACACTGAAATCAAGCAATTTGGAGTTCATACATGTCATGATATATTTAAATCCTCAATTTAAACATGCCGTGGTCTTTAGAAATGGTGTTTCCTTAATACATTACTGATACATTTCACAAAGTTAAATAATTAAGTTACCTATGAATTATTAATTACAGATCATTAAAATAAAACACAAGTCTGGAATATGCCTGTTGTAATTATATAATTTACATTTCAGAATGTTAGACATTATAAAGCTCAGAGAGAAAGACATTTATGAAAATTCTCTGCTGCAACAAATGATATGTTATAATAAACACTTTATCCTTTTCAGCTTATTTCTTCTATTGTGTAATAAACCTAAGGTTTAAACTTTCCAGACTTGGGGCATGAGATCAGTGTGTTGAGGATACACCGGAGACAAAAGGTTTCCATTTTTCTCCTCCGGCTGTACTCCACCCTTGCTAAGGAACTCTCTAGCAGTGCGTGCCTTTATTTGCACGTTGCATTAACAAGGCACACAAGCTTTCGGACTCTAATGTAAATGAAATGCCAAGTCCAGATGCTGCCAACAGATATCACTGAAAACCCTGCTAAAAGAGACCTAGAGCTAATTATTAATTACGGTGGCTCAGTCAATTTGCCATACATTAATTTATGGAGCTTAGTTGAACTCTGTCTCCCACCCACTTCAGACAAAGGAAAATAATTTGCCACACTGTACCAACTGCAAGGATAATTGAGCCATCTCCTATATAGGGTCAGTGGAGATGGCTTCCTCCATTTTTTACACATGCAAACCACACATTTCATTGTCTTTTACTTGATTTCTCGCTGAGCTGCTTCTGTGGCAAGATCCCCTTTGCACAGGTAATCTTGTTTAAAAGAGTCAACTTTTCAGCCATGCTATGTCATGCCACTGTTCCCATGTCTCTCCTTCTGAGCATTTCTCAGTTGACAATAAGAAGAGCGCAGAAGATGGCATATAGGCACCTTAATATTGGTGAGGGAGCCCCGAAGGAGGCAAGTCATCCTCTGCTGCAAGAGCCCCCATGCCATCCCAGCACAGCACATTTCATTAACCTGCTTTTCGCCATACAGAGAAAGCAAATTGAAAGGAAAAGAGAAAAAGCAACCCACCCTACACTTTTGTCTCCATACCAAAGGCAGGCAGAGCTTTCAGTTTGCATGCAGCCTCTGAGTCCCTAGATCCGAGAGCATTAAATCAGCTGCCACCCACCCAGCTAGTCACGGCCACCACATTTATATAAATGTTAATTCCCTGACTGCTTCCCTTTACTATGATTTTACTGGCTTAACCCCTTTCATAACGTATACTATTCACTTGAAAGAGAGGTGGGGTCTGGGCTGCAAACTCCAGTTGACTAAGCAAATATACTTCACCACCTCATTTAAGAAACTAACAAAAAAGCAAATCTCCAAGCATCTTCATTTACTTCGGGAAAGTAGAAATATTTTCTATCTTATTTTCATCCCACATTTGAAATCCTTACTTCAAAATAAAATTAAAGGAAGTTTAGAGTGTCTTCTAAATAAATCATAAGTGCATCTATAGGAACAGAGGAAACAGAGTGGACAAGTATCTGCACCACAATGAAAAAAATAAGAGAAAAAAAATCATACTCAAGCAGCATCTTTATTTTTTGAAATATTTCCGTAGACATTTCATAGCCTAGGAAGAGAAAACAGGAATAAAGGCATTCAGAAAGTTATGCTACTGTATTTCTGCCTAAATGAAAAGCAAAGTCAGCAATGTCAAGAGGGTCTTTAAAAAGGCAACACAACTGAAACCCAAAGCAGATACTGGACTGCCCCACCCAACAGCTGCTCTAGCGAAGAATATCAGAAGGTAAAGGCACAGACCTTAAGGTTTCTTTTCTGTGAGCAAAGGATGTTTTCTCCAAAACTACCCACCTGTTCTCTTTAATTACTCACCTACAAATTTAAAAAACCTGCAGCAACAGCACAAAGGAAAACCACCATAGAAGATACCTGAAGGAAAACTCTCATATCAAAGCAAGCTTTTTACCTTCATTTTATATTTTTTTAAATATATACATTCCTACCTGTAGATCTCAGTACTGAGGAGTTACAAACCTGTTAATGCTGGCTGTAACTGCCACACTTCAGTTGCCTGGTATTTAGGCTTACACAGCTGTATCTTTCTGTATTAGCGCTCAAGTTTTCTCATCTTTTAAAAAAAAAAAAAAAAAAAAAAAAAATCAAACCTGCAAGTCCTGAAATGGCTGAGACAGTCAAGAGTCCAGCAAGACAATAAGAAAGCAGCTGCTTTCCACGGCTGAACACCACTGTCTGTAAAGCATCTATTTTTATTTTTTTTTCCAGTGGTGCTTTATTCAAATTCTAGGGAAAGCATCAGTCTGAAACCAGTAACTGATGGGAGTAACAGTTTATAGGTTACAGAAGGATATTTTATTGTTAACGGACTGTACCATGTAAGAATTAGGAGGGGGTGAGGCGGCAGGCAGGCAAGAGGAGAGAGATGCTACTATTTTTTTTTCCCAAGCCACTGCAATTACTCTGATGTGAATTTTTGATGACTTCCGACATATTGCATGGTTAATAATCGTTTCAGCTGTCATGTTTGGTTAATGTGGAAAATGCATTTGCTGCATTGTGATGCAGCACTCCAGCCACAGATTGTAACACCAGTTGTGAAGCTATTCCCTTAACTGAGCTGCATGAATTTGCACATACCATGAGGCTGAAATAAATGGTAGTTTGATTTTTATACAGCAACAGAAAGCTTCTGCCATTTTAGACCCACAGAGCTGTTGAAACAACTTGTACAGGCAGATAATTTTACTGCACATTAATTGGTGTCACTGTTCTTTAAAGGAGAGCTTTGATTCTCTATTGTTTTGCTGGGATTGGTTATTTAGCAGTTAGAAGACTTAGATACTATTTACATTAAACATCGTTCTTTTTTGTAGTTTTTAACAGGTTATTTAATTGTAAGCATATATACCTCAATGTCAGCACTACAAAAAGGCAGCACTGTTACTAATACTGGCTTAGCCCAACTACTTCTTCCTCTATGAGAGTTATGAACGTATTTTATATATAACATGATCTTACAAATGACTGCACATGAGGGGTGAAAACATGCTGCTTACAAATAAATTTTATTTGCAAAGTACCACTTCTTCACCTACACTTTAAACATCAAACAAAAAGTATAAGGTTACATAAAATACTAACATGTGCCTTTCATTGTCGCCAATAGAAAAACAACACTGCAAGCAATCGTGTAATTACAAGAGGGGATGTAAAACAGCAGAGATGAAACCATGCTAAGAGCCAGTCACCCGATGATTAAAGTCAGGCCAGTATATTCCAGCAGTCAGGTGATGGTGCCATCATTACAGTGCAGAAAGCCAGAGAAAAATCGAGAAACGGACCACCCCCATCTTAAAGAAAAAAATTAGAAGCACCAAAGAAATAAGGAATGCATTCGCTAATATGAAAAACGTACAACCGTGAAGAAGCGTTTCACAAAAACGTGAGCGTAACACTATCAGGCAGTTACTTCCACAGGTCCCAAGTGCACATTTAACCCATGGTGCCAATACCGTTCTCGTCTCTCTGCAAACTGCTGGTGACACTCCCAAATGTAAAGTTGTTTCTTTTTAAATCCCAGAATGACAGCCCTACTGCAACAGCACTGCATTTCACAATTCAGTAATTCTGCTTACCAAATGTGTGTCTGGTATTTGCAAACACACATACACAAAAAATTCAGACTTGGGATGTCTACATTTAATTTAATGAAGCACAGAAAGCTATCAGGAGAGCGTTTCACTGTGCATTAACATTGACATATCTGCAGAATCACCACCAATACCACCGATTCATTATTTCCGCTTCTGTTTTAATTAAAACAACGCTGCAGGGGTATAGGTTGGACACAAAGTACCAGTAAAAATGGTGCAGGATATTTTGTACAGAGAAATAACCGAGTCTCTGAATTAACATTTTACTCTCTTGTCTGTGAGCAATTCTCATGAATAGCATTATGCCTGTAGTAGGTGCTCTGTGACTCAGGCTTACCTACCTCAAAGGCACCACTGGGCACCTTGCACAATTCAGAGCTTCATGAGTGGCCAAGTGGTCTCTTAAATACAGTGTATTTCAGCTTTAAACTAGCAAGTTTGATCCTAAGAGTGATTTTCCTCAAACCACTGCAAGGAGTAAACCCTCCCTGGTTGTGACCTGATGAATACGGCACTGAATCCTTGTACCAGGAGTCTCAGGAGTGGAGAAGACAAGTCCAAACCCACTGACCTTAGAGGAAAATCACAGTTGCATTGCAGGGAAAACACTGATGATGACCAGCTACACCCAAGAGTGCAAGCAGAGTCCCTGTTAGGAGAGGAAGGGTACACATTTGCAGGAATAATTAACTCTGGCATTCCTCCTGCATTTCTGAGCAACACACCTGGCGGTGCCCCTGCAACCATGCTCACCTGGGTAACTTGCCACTCACCTCACACACACTGCTCTGGTTTTGGATGGCTTCTCCCCATACTTACCCCCAGCTTGCATAACCCACTAGTGGTGCAGAGCTAGGAGCACAGAAGATACACAGAGCTTCCACTTTATAGCTAGACCTTAAAACAGGTAAAGGTACCTGGAGAGAAAGATGTCTCTTTGGGACAGGCTGTAGCTGTGTCAGGGATTTCAGGAGCGCAGTGATCTGTCTGGAGCTGCTAGCCACAACTTTAAAGATGCTGCTTTTATCAACACACATTCTGTTATTTTCTGGCCATGTAATGTCACTGCAGAAGCTACTCCCAACTGCAGAACTACGCATTACAGATCAGCACAGTTTATATTTTATATATATATATATTGTTTGTTTTACATATTGCATTGCCAGCTCACAATGTTGCAGAAAAAGCTTTCCCAGTGTGGCTCAGCACAGTGCTGTCTACCCTTACCTATGGATATCTTAAAGCAACAGCTTTGAGGGATATGAACAGAAACTACTCACCCCAAATGGCTGTTAAACAACTCTGAGTGGCAACCCAGTTAAGATGTCGGAACTGCTATCTGTTTCACTGGCAATCAATTTAGTGGAGTATTCAGTCAGCTCACGCATCAATCACTTCTGTGCTTAAACGTGACTGTGGGAGGAGAAGGGAGAAAACTACTGTTCAGGGCTGCTGGGCCACAGCTAAGGAAAACCATAAAAGTTTTTCTTCCAAGCAGAAAGCAGCATATACCTAGGTGAATGATGATGCAAAGATCATGCAGAAGCCACTGGAATATGAATATCTCCCGCTGTGTCTGGATCTCTTCCCGCCTCTATCTCTGGGTGTCCACAATGACCTCCTTCCCTCTTTAAGTACAGCTGCATCTCTGCAGTGAAGGAGATTCCTTCACTGTTAACTACAAAAATCAAAGATGCTATCACCCCTAACTTAAATTCATGAAAAAACCCACATAAAATGTGCTAGTCTACAATCACTGTAATCTCTTCTTTCTTTCTTTCACAGTCTTGCACTAGGCAGGGGTAAGGGGAAGAATATTAACAGCATCCCTGGATCTGCTCCTGTATTGGCTCCTTTTTGAAGTCCTACAGCTGTGACACCTGTTATCATCGGCAAATATTAGCCAGCTAAAGTAAAAACCACATCGCTGGCAGCAAGTTAAAACAGCGATAGGTAGCTCCTTCCCAAAAATCTTTTCTTCTCTGCTTAATCCAGTGCCGTAGCAGCAGCAAATACTGCACTGTCATACTGGGTCTGGCGAGTGCCTTAAAGCATTAGCGTCCTTCCTCTGCAAGGCTGGCAGAGTGATAATCCAGCATTAATGACATGCTAGGTCTCTTCAGAAGGAGGGCTGTCATACCCAGCACGCTGCCTCTGTTCCCAGCTCTGCACACTCATTCTCTCCCTTCAGAGGGTTGTAAAAAGAGGAGCCAGAGAGGGTTCAGGAGTCCAATTCAAGCAAGTTGCTGGGAAGAGGATGCACCTCTAGAAGAAAATCCAGGCTAACACCTTTAGATCAATAGTTACATTTATATCCAAACAGTGCAGAGCAAAAAGTCAGATAAGCTGAGTGTATTATTATGCTACTGGCCTATCTGGTAGGGAATTTGGGCTTTGTGGCAGAAGGCCACAACTTTCACAGACCAAGAGATGATCCAGAGTCAAAGCAAAAACTAGAACTGGGAAGTGACCAGCTCCAGTGCCATCTAATACCATCATCACAAAGCTGTCCTCTTGCAGGGAAAAAAAC
The DNA here is from genome assembly GCF_003259725.1 of Athene cunicularia. Taxonomy (NCBI): domain Eukaryota; kingdom Metazoa; phylum Chordata; class Aves; order Strigiformes; family Strigidae; genus Athene; species Athene cunicularia. Next base: position 18,041,075 of record NW_020799113.1, on the reverse strand, counting down.
ACTAACTCACTCAGACCGGGAGTCGCTGGCTTCTTACAGAGCTGAAAGGAGATCTGAGTCTCAACACAGCTTTCTAGGACTAAGGATGTGAACGCACAGACTGGGAAACACCCCTGACAGCACTGATTTAGAGCAGAGCTTTTTGTGACCAGGCGGATGGAGGGAGAGAGGGAAGAGAAACACAAATCCTGTAAAATTAGAAAAGCGAGGGTTCCAAGCAAGGGAGAGGCAGGGGAAAGCCCAGCCAAGCAGAGAGGATTAGCACCAACACTGGCAGCGCTGTTCCTGCTGTCCACACCCCAATTAACGGTATCGTTTGTCAGGATGAACGGGGAACTTGCACTCAATTCGGCAATTTGACAGTGTCACTGAACTACCTCACGTCCATATTTATCCAAGAGGCAAGAGCAGGAACCAGTTTTAATTAGAGCCTCTTTAACAAAGAGCCAAGGGTATTACCCATGCTCTCACCATCAAGCGATAATTGAGATGTAATCGTTTAAACAAAGCGCAACAAGTGTCCATTTACCCAAAGCCATTGTTAAATATCTACTAGGAGATTATTTTCAAAATTGTAATGTGCCATGAATATGCAAAGCACTTTCCATCTTTAGCACTAAAAGGAATAATCACCTTTTTTTAAAAAAACAAAAAAACCACCACACAACAAAACACACCACACAACTGGAAGCCAAACAGCTATTTTTCAGCAGAATTCGAGGAGTGTTTTAAACATGCCAATGCTAATTTAAAGGGGGTGTGGGGGGGTAAGTGATGGCTCCACTTTTGGGCCATTAAACTCTGCCTGGAAAGCCCTCTTTTGTACAGCATTAATGTGTGCTGTAAGTCTGTAATTATGCAGAGAACATGTTAATTTTTAATTCAGAACGCTAACCCCTTTTTTATATACAAGCCCTGAATGTCAATCCATCTCACAGATGACTGCAAGCACTGACAAGACCAAATTCAACTCTCAGTGGTAAAAGCACGCACTCTCTGGGAGGTTAGACACTGTGCAGTGGAAAGCAAGCATCTTAACTCTGTAGTGAAACAGCTCTTTTCTAAAACTGTCGCCTCAGCATCATGGCAAGCAAAATCCTCTCAACCCCACAGCCTATTAAACACCAGAACCATATGGTCACTGATATTCACACTTTCACTTCAGCTTTCTTAGGTCTAGCTACTGAATTTCTTAACACAATTTCACAAGAAGCTGAATTCCCACATCCCTCACATTCCCAAACACAGGGAAGGGCAGGACAAGGAAGTTAACCTCATGCTGCCTTGAGGCCCACACCATGTTAATGGCTGTCAAACACTAAGCCCATCTTTCATCTCTTCTGACTCCTACTGATGCCTGCAATCCACGGAGGGACCAGACTTAAGAGCACGCTTTGACACAGTCCAGCAATGAATTATTAACTCTAGCGGAAGCCACAAAGCATCAGCTAGTAGCAATCATGATCCTTCTATGATGATTAACCAGAATGCAATTACCAGTGCTCCTGCTTCTCACAAAATGCCTCCGAATTCTCCATCGGACAAAGCCCAAAAGGCACCACACAGGCACGTACACTCACACATATGAAAGCAGAAACAATTCTCTGCTTTTATCCTTGTTTCTTCAGGGTTATGTTATCAATTGCAAATGGTCTGAGAAAGAAAGCTCTGTCTTCCCCCCCACATTACAGCAATTATACACGAACTTACATCACTCTAAGAAGGGTGATGTATGCAGAATCAAACCCATATTCTTAATTTTCACAGCAATTCAATCCATGCAGCCACAGAAATCCGCCAACAGTTTCAGAACCATCCCTTCCCACATTACATCACGTCACAGAGGCCGTTTCCAGCCCAGGGCCTGACTGGGCACATACATGTAAGAAGCTGTGGCTCCCAGCCTGCTCACCAACAGTAGACAGATGACGATAGATGCATTCGGCTCTTACTACCATGAGTGGTGCCCAAAAGGGTGTCCCCAGCCTCCCTCTAGAAGGCAGGCAAATAGGGGCCACCCCGCAAGTTGGATGTAACCTGTGGGCCTCAAGCAGCATCCCAACATACAAGACCACCAACTTGCTCAGTTCTCTCCCAAAGGAGTCCAGACAGTTCCCAATATTAAAGCAAAAGGTGCCAAGGGCAAACAAACACTAGTGATGGACCGAAAAAGGCCCACTGAATCCTAAGACGCACAGGGATGTTTGCTTGGGTTAGCAGCAAAGAGGTAGGGTGAAGACAGCATTTTAGGTTTTCCTTAACAAAGAAGTTAAATTTGTGCTTCTTTAATTACAGCTGACAGCTCTGAAGAAAGTAGCCTGCATGGGAAATGAACACCCACAAGCATGATTGTTAAAATCAACCACGGCAGTGCACGCCTGCTTTGTCAAACCATCCTTGTGTTTTTCATAGTGAAAGTACAACTGAAATCAGTATTGGCATCTCAGTGGGCTTAATTAGAAGTCAGGTCTACTTTATTCAGGTCTTTATACTGCGCTTGTTACATTAATATCCAAGTGCCTTCCAGTCCTGTATTAAGTGACATGACTAACATCTGTCACATGTTGTTAGTTCTCTTCTCCCTTTCCTGGGGGAGTGGAAAGGCAGCATTCAAGGGGATCGTGGAACAGCCAACAACTGGGAGATTCCTCCAGCCCTGGCTCAGCCGCTTCACACAGAGCATGCGCTGGCCATGCCTGCTTGATTAATGGTTTAATGTTATCATCATCACCATAATGATTAAAGAAGCTGTACATATTAAATGATGGGTAAGCACCAAGTCTTCTCCCAGTAACATTTCTATGCAGGATTGACAGAATTGGAAGACAAGCTAAAATCTGTCCTTTGCAGACAGAATCATGTCATTTGGAGTTTTATCATTTCATTTCTCTGCCTGACTCCCCTTGCCTTGTCATCTTACATCAGTCAACACTGAGGATACATCTTCCAGAAGAGGAATTAAAGGTGTCCATCTCTTGAGTTTGACTAAAAAGGAAGACAAAGGCATGAACAGCTTACCCTGCCCTTAAATCCCTTCCCTTAAAGCTACAGAGGTTTCACCTGGAATATCAAAAATAAGAGACTTAAGTCCGTGATTTTATTTTTTTGTGCTCACATGCCTTTCACCTTTCCCAATGATCTTCCACCTGTACATCTCTGCCCTTTCTATGTTGAAAAGTACTTACATCACCCTTGCTTCTGAGTTATCTTTGCTAAGACAGTAGCAAGTACTGAGATTGCTAGAGATCAGGAAGAGCTAGAAGGAAAAGAACTGGGAGGGACCAAATCTTAGAGCTCAATCGAGATGATGGACTGACAACGCTACACGTCTTAAGGTCAGCTAGCTGTGATTAGGCAGACACTTCTAGTAGAAGCAAATGTCTGGAGAAAGGTCAAACTCCAAAACATAAACTTGCTAGAGTTTTGGAAACAACAGGCTGCAAGTGAGGAGACACCACCACCTTCCGCCCACATCTATCTGTCCAAACTCTCCAAAACTGAATGTAATAGAAGCCCACTGAAAACTGAGTTACAAACTGTTAGAAGAAAAGCAGGGACTCATGCAACACAAGTGAGGGGAATACACATAGCTTTCATTTAATGCAATGTGCGTAGCCATACAAAATGGGGATTAGTCTTTCAGAAAAAAGAACAACCTTTTCAAGTATATAGATAAAAGAGACTCTTGGGAAGAGACAGAGGCTGACTTAGAAAACTATTAAAAGGACAAAGTGACTTTCAAATAGAGGTCACTAGTTCAAACATGAACTAGATCAGTAGTGGCCAAGACTAAAGCATCTAAAGACTGATTAGCGACTTAAGCAAAATCACCTTATTAATCTTCCTTCAGCTCCTGCTACACAAGTGCCCATATTGCAAGTTCGCTGCAGAAAGTAACACAGAACCTACTTTCTGTTCCAGCCCCACAAGAACAGTGCAGGCTTTGGTGGGTACCCAAAGAGCAAGTGCTTGTCCCCACAGCCACTGCAGAAGCATGAAGGCTGTGCTGCTCCATTTGCTCGGAATGAGTAAGGTACTTCTTTCAGTTATAACTCTCTACCTTAGTGTGCTTTGTTGCTGGATACATATAATCAGCTACTGCACTTAAGGATATCCACTTAGCATCTATAAACAAACATAAAGATTACATTGCAGGTTTTGAGAGCATTATTTTGCTAGTGAATTTTCCCGTAAAATTAATGTGCTGATTCATTAAAAATGTGTAACTTACAAGTTCATGAAAGATAGACCCACCAAATATCATTTATCCTTTCCCTCAAAAACTGACCAGAAGAGGCTCTAATTATCACTAGAGATCTTGCAGCACTGCAGGCTCAGACATGTAAATTATGAGATGCCTTACTGCAGAAGACTCTTCCAGAAGACGCCCAAAGAGGGCAGACAGGATTCCAAAACATACATTTCACTAATGAAAAGTAGTAAACACAGAATGTTCAGCACTCAGAAGGTACATCCAGTAATGCTGCTGCTTTAATTCTGGTCATCAAGCAAAACTTAGGTGTTTCCCATCTGTCTTAACAGGAAACTAACTCTACTACTGCACCATGATGTATAATATAGAGACACCCAGTGAAGCAATTTCCTTCTCATCATTTTTTGGCACAATGACACAGGCTGCAGGTGTATTTACATGGAGTTTGGGTCATATTCACTAAGCAAATGCTCTCTTCTGGACCACCAGTTTCAGTAGCATGGTGATGATAAACATCAATGTATTTTTTTAATATAAAAATATTAGTTGTTAATCAATTATGATGTAACATATTATTCACATACTGTTACTGCACTGCGGTCTTGCAAGTAACATTAATTCCTGTGTATATTTATTGGAAGTAAGGACATGCAGGAGGCAGAGATAAAGAATACTAGAATTCCTTTTTAAAGAAAACTTCATTAGTATTTGTTCCAAACAAGATCTTGCAGCTGCTGAAGTTTAATACTACCCAAAATGCATTTTCCCTAAGGTCCCCCATTACCAGCAAGGGCCTTTCTTGCAAGTCCACATGTTCTTTCAACAGATTCTCTCTGCCATCTAGTTTGAGAGCCTTAGGTGTTAACCGTTTGAGGAACGCAATCAAATCCTGCCCCTTCCAGGCCTACTGGGACACCTATTAATTCACCCTCCTGTAGAGAGGGAGTTTATCACCTCTTGCAATTGCTATTATCTAAAAAAGTGGAACAGGACAACTTAAATTGGCATTGCAATTATTTAAAGCCTATAAATAGTTGTTGCCACAGTGTAAATTAAATTGCTATACAGTAACATCCTTTCTTTTCTACCTTTTAAAGCTAAACTCTGATTAAGTCAGGTACGTAGGGACCATACCATACAAGAATCCACAGAAAGTGAATACAAGTGCTTAGAAATTGTGTTGTACTCCACACAAAGATGAGTCAAAAATCCAGAGTAGCTTGTTAGGTTCTTGTTCTCACTTAGTACAAAAGAGAAGAGACTCATTTCCAAATTGTTTTATCATCTGTCATCCAAACTCAAAATATTTAAAAGTCACCATAAAATTCCACAGACCAACCACAGTAATTGAATGGATATGAACTGCATAGGGGAAGAAAATCTTCGTATGTTTTGGAAAGACAGCTGAACAATGACCATGGCTGCCTTTGCACAGGATGATCAGATTTGGCAGACTACTGAAGCAGGGGAATGGAGAAGGTCTGATGGGTGGGAAAAGAGACACTAAGCCCAAAATAGTCCATGGCAGAAAAAACAAAAAAAGGTCGATTTTAACACAAATACCAGCACAAGTTTCATTTGGGTAATTGTACCACTCACACTGGTATTGGCTTCAGAGATGGAACAACTGCTACTACTTCCCAGTGAGAGAAAAACATCTATTTTTTAGCAAAAGTATAATTATTTTTTTTTTTTAAAAAAAAAAAAGGTAGACTCTTAACTCCTTAAAAAATCTTATTATTTAATGGAAAGCCAAAATGACAGGAAAGGGACTGCAGCAAGTCTTGGCTACAAGTCTGAGCAAGAAACATTCCGGATAGCAGCCAGAGGACAAACTCCTGGCTCCTCACCTTTTGTCAAGTCTTTCCCCTCACATATAGTAGAACATAAAGCAGTTTCAGGTCTACCTTAATTTCCAGTACTTGTTTCTAGTTATAATGAAGTATTTAGGCTTTCTGTAATTATTGTTCTTCATGGTAGGTTGTAACAAACAGCAATACTACCTGATAGAACCAGATAGCTGAAAACACCATTTTGTACCAAAAGTGTGCTCACGTCCCCACCAAAAACAGAAATGCATAAACCAAAGCAAGCTTAACCCTTTTTGTTTTGTGAAGGTTTGTGTTTCTATGAGAGCGAGACAGAAGACGACCAAGAGGTGGCAGACAGAAAACTTTAAATGTACCTGAAGTACCTCTAAACTGAGTACCTGTTCGAGAGAGCAATTAGAAATGAAGGGCTCAGCGTAACTGCTGGCTGCCACAGTGGCAAATGATTCACAGCAATTCAAGTGTCTAGCCCTGCCTACCTTATCATTACAAGAAAGCCACAACCATAATCGGGACAGCTGCTTTGTACAAATATTGTTCCTGTACAAGAGCATCAGGCCTTCCATACCTATCTTTTCAAAACCTGATGCAGTCGTTTCTACAAGCTAGAAAGCTGTCCTGTTAGTAGCATGGCCCTGAGACTTGAGCAGAGGGGACCAAGTAAAACATGTACCATTAAACAATATGGGGAAGCACCCCTGGGAACTGAGCACAGATTACTGATGCTGCAGGGAAGGGAGAGCAAGCCCTATCTCACATCTGAGAAGAATTACAAGATGACAACAGGAATGCTTTTATGGGCAGTGCTACTAATATGCAATGCCCTTGTGGAGCAACACAAAACTTTCCTCTAAAAAAAGCAGTAACTACTTTTAAACTAATAAATTAAATAGTCAGTAATGCTACTCTGTGTCCCTGTCAGCAGCTCAGCAAGCACAGGGCAAAGATAAACGGTGGAAAGTTTTAAGAGGCACAAACCCCAAAACATCAGGATTCCTGCCTGCCTTCCCTCTGTCTTCTTTTCAGCATCTCCTGCTTCAGAGGTTCATTTCAGGATGTAAAGGTTAACAAATACAAAACAAGGAAACTCAAGACTTGCCTATTTATCTTTTTTTTTTAAAGCCAAACCACATTAGTACTTTTGGATAGCCAAATTATATTATAAAATGCAGGATTTCAAGATTCTGGCACCAAGCCAGCATTTTAATGGACATGCAAACACTAACAAAGGAAATGGTTGTGCATTAAGCCTACCAATAAGTCAACAATCAATACTTCAGTATTAGAGTAAAAATACAATGCACCCTTTATAACTGCCTCTGGCCTCATCCTTCTTTGTCAAGTCAGCTCTAAATAAAACACAAGAAAAGAAAATAGTCTTGAAGCAAGAAATGAAGTACGTCTTATTTTGCAACCACCAAATGTTTTTCTTGAAAGTCTAAACCTAATTGGTCCCCTGGATTGTACTGGAGTTTTTTTTCCAACTGTATACTTACAGGGCAGAAGAGTCAGGAATAAAAACGACAGAAGTTCAGACACAAAATTAATCAAGTAGGTCAATAGGTAAGAGCAGCAAAATAAAGACACCTCGTACAGCCAAGCCCCAAGCAACTGCAGATTAGGAGCATGGTTCCAACTTTATCTCCAAAGGCATCTCTGTCAAAAGACAAAAAATCTCAAAGCATACTAAAATGTGGGGTTTAATCCAATTCCTAGATTTTAATTGCCAGCACAGCATCAGTCCTGCATGTTCCCTCTCAATGTATTCTATCAGTTTGATCAAACAAAGCCAAAGGCAAGCTCTGCAGAGTACAAGGTTCGGACACCCTCTGGGAAGTGTGAGCATCAGGGCAGTATTTCTCTGCAACAGAACAAATGCTTTAAATTTAGTTAACTCTGGCTTCCAATTCTGAGCCATGGCCATAATGCTGAGCCACTGCTATATTTCTCAACAGCAGAAAAAGCCCACTCTTTATGGATGCTTGGAGCAGCTACGTATGTCTGCAGAAAGGTTCAGAGTAAACCTGTTTTTCACAAAGAAATGGTGGCAGCCATTGATCCAATCCTGTGAAACCTGAATGTAAAAGCAGGACAAAAACAATCAAATTGATCATTTTTATCTCCACAGCCTAGTAAGCTTAGTACTGAAATGGAACTTCATCATGGAATGGTTAAGCCAGCGTAATAGCTTGGGTAAACAAGCCAACCGAATTCTCCATTTTCTTCTCTGAGTCTGCAAATACACAGAGGGAAACAGAATGATTGTTTCAGAAATCTCTCCATAGATCCCCAACGTTTATTTGCAAAAACTATCTTGCATCCCTGGGGTTTCAACTATAAACAAGCACACATCAAGGCTGGGAATTTGGAAAGACTTTCTGCTGGTATTTTGAAGTTGGGGCATCTGTACCTTGAGGTTGAGCTCTGCAAAAGGACCCAACGCTGCAAGCCCAGCAGCCAAGGAACAGGAATACCCAAGTCCTCATGGGTCACAGCAGTTTGCAGGTCATGATCCAAGCTCAGCAGCTGGGTATGCATTCAGCAGTAGGCTAGGCCAGACCTCTGATCATTAGGTTTTGCCCCTTCATCTCACTCTACATCAGGCTCATCCTAAATAATCCATCTCAAGCAAGAATCATCACACTACAAAATACTGCTGCATTAAAAGGATCATGTTGGGTATCAGGCAGTAACTGTACTGACTGAAGTTCTAGCCTATGACTCATCAACTGTCAGCTTAAAGGGGTTTTGCATGGCCACAATTCCAGATCAGGGCAGCAATTAATAGCAGTCTGCATAATTTCAGCCCAGAGAAATTTAAGATCCCTGGCCCAGACTGGTGATAGCCACTGCAGGTGTCTTTACAATAAAAGGGTGGTTTCAGCAGAGCTGCCATTGGGTGAGTGTTTGCAGCACAGCTTCAGTTTCTTGTTTCAGCTGGGGAAAGGAGCTCTGCTGATAGTCCATGTACCACAGAGGCAGCCAAGGGCTGTGCTTCTCAGCACTGCCAAGCCAGAAAGCTACTGATGGAAATTTTTTTTTTTTTTTTTTTTTGAAAGGTCTTGTATCTGAGGAAGGCAAGGCAGAGGCCAGTTAAATGCTGTTGAATACTGATCAGGACTGTCAACAATAAACAGGTCTGAGGAAATAGTAAAAAGGAAAACAGCCATATAGGCTTCCACTACAGAATCTCACAATCATGTGAGAGTCATCAGTAAATCCAACTTTCATTTCTCAGGTGAAGAAATTGATGCATGGGAATGCATTTCTTGAACTCGAAGTCAAGCATGAAAATCATGACAAAAATTGGATCAAAATCCAGCTTTCCCCATTTCCTGTGCTGAAAAACAGCTGCCGCAGAAGGCTGTTTTCTAAGTAAATATACCCATCATGGGGTGCCAGTCAGGCAAGGATCCAAAAATTCAAGGGTCATGCGCTATTCAATATTTGAATCAGTGCAATAAAACACTGCATAAATATTTAAACTGGCACTCCTGCTCCAAAATACTCTTGGAACATATTTCAGCCGCTTGCTTTCAAAGTTTATAACAGACATTCCCTTCCTTCCTTCTAGCCTGCGGAACCTCTGAATCTTGGGGAAAAAAAAAGCCACAACAAAAAAACATTCCTGATCATCTGCAGCACATCTGACAGCAGTTTGCTGGTTTGTTTTGAATGTGCTGCTTTCAGTCAGTAAGTGCAAATGGATAAATTTAAAGTACTGAAATCCTATATCCTTGGCTCTTTATGAGGCCTTGTTTTAAATTCCACCCAAGAAAAAAAACAAAACAAAACAAGCCAAAACTCCAGAACACTCTTCCTTTGTATATCTCATTTATAACCTCTGGCTTCAAGAGCTAAATGTGTGGGCTTCATTTTAGCTGTTCTCACAATGCATGCTATAAAATAATGTAAATTCCAATTTGTTGTTAGAGACTTCCGAACTATGGAGGACACATAATATTTGCTTAGATCTGAATATAAATCTCAAGAAGTCAACGTGACAAATGCATTTTGATATTCCATGTGTAGCTGAATCTCTTAATTGTTTTAGCTTCACATAGAAAAAATATCATGCCACAGTCATTAACAGAGTTTATAAGATTGTAGGGCAACATTTCCTATTGTTAGTCACTACCTGTGTTGCTCTGCCCATCTCCTACTTTTAAACTATGCAACATTCAATAAGACAGAAGTTGCTGTAAATGGAGGTAGAAGCTATGCAGACGTGCACTGCCAATACCCCACCTGAATGCACACTCTAACAATTCAATCCATTGAATTGCAGCTCTGCTGGATATTCCAGTCCTGAGATCTCCACAGTTACACTCAATACTGATTAGCAGAACCTACTTCTATTTCAGCCTTTTTTTCCCCCTGTGCTTCTATATCCTAGGCCTGTCAGTGTATTTATGCTCCAAAACAGCTGAAGTTTCTCTTGAAAATAAAGATAAAAATTCTATTAAAGGATATTTCAATAACGCATTCTAAGAATCACTAGGTTTTTTTGTAATAAACACACCTAACTACTGACCACAGAAATTTGACATAGCATCTGACATTTGCAGAGTTTTGCTTCTCCTACTGGTAGCAATAGCTTGTTCAGCAGATGTTCCTAGTAGCACCTATGCAAGCCCTTCAAAAGAAAAACAGAAAAAACAAAAAAAACACCCCACAAAACCAAACCCCCAAACCAAGCCCCCAAAACAAGCAATGAGAGACAGATCCTCCAACAGTTTTAGTTTTGCTGGGCTATCAGAAGAAGCAACTAAATATTTGGTATTAATGCAAAAGGAAGCTCTGATGATTCCACAGATAAGATTACTCCATCAGAATGTACCATCATGTATCAAAGGGCGCTGCATCCAAACAAACACTTTGAAGGATAGCACTGCACTTAAATCATTTACACTCATGATAGCCCTGGAAAAGAAGAATCTGAAGGAATCAGCTGCGAGACTATCAGAGTGAACAAGATTTAGACTGTGTAGCTGTGCCCATCAATGGAAGATAAATTTATTAATATACCACACTCCTTTCACAAATAATACTAGAAAGGCCAGTACTTCTGGCACTTTTCTAAGCAACGTTACTGTGACCACGGAGGCCTCTCCATCAGAGGAAGAGGTTGCCACTCCTGGTGCTGATACGGTGTCACTCCTGATTTGTTCTGAAAACTCTAAATTCAATTAAGATAATTAGTCAATAAAAAAAAAAAAAAAAAAAAAAAAAAAAAAGGAGTAAAATAGATCAATAAGCTCACAAGTTATGTTTAAACTCTGAGGTCTTACCTACCCTGCCCAAGAACAAAAGCCTCCATGAATTCACACATTTAGCTTCTGAAGGCAGTACATTAACTACACATTCAGCTTACAAAAATAAATTGCAACACTTACTGAAAAATAAATTGTGAAAGAAACAAAAAGCCCTTTTCTTTAGTCACATGTGATAGCGATTCAATTTCACTGTCTACTGCATGCATTTTATATAAGGCAGATAGGTACAGGATACTGGTCGTGATAGTTTTCAATTTATCACTCTGGAACTTCAGTCAGAAAAAGGATGAAATCAAGCAAGCTATTGCCTTTAACACTAGAAAAAGAGCCTCACTAATGCAAAAGCACAGCCTGCATGGCTATCTGTGCTCTTCAGTGGCATGTACAGCCAGATTATAACCCTTTCACCAGATGCAGTGCAAAAACGAGCATTTGCTTGTTTAGCTTGCTTAAATTAATCAACATATAAAATAGTGCCAGTAAAAACCATTTCCATAAGTGGTGGCCATCCTTCTCCTACTTCAGCATCTGACTCTTTCAAAGTTTCTATAGTGAAGTTAATATAAAGTATCAGAAAATTCTGTTTCAAGAAACTGGTTAAAACACTTGCTACAAATGGAGATACACATGGCCACAGACCAGGCAAAGAACATCATCTGCGCTGCACTGGAAAAGGTATGGGCTTTAGAGAAACATGGGAAAAGCTTACACCATCTTCCTTTATGTGAGATGGCCATAACCATCCAGCATACTTGCAACAATACAAACACTGGCTTTGCATATCCCAGTACCAAGGTGTAACAATCACAGGTGCTAAATGCAGAAGGATCCACCTCAGAGGTCTGCATAAAATCCATGGATTTAGAAATTCCTCTGAGGTGGCAAGATGAACCTTTTCTGGATCCATAGGAGCACTTCCCACATGCAACATGTTCTGCTGAGCAGTCTCTGCAACGTCTTTGAATTGTGCTTCCCACCTTCCTCTCAGAATATGTAGTTTCAAGCAACATTTGTTGCCAGGATGCATTGCTAATACATAATATATTGCCTGGAAATTAGTATTTCATCTCAGAGAGAGAAAATGTTACAGGCACTGCTTACGAGGCAATGAATGCAGAAGAGTTTAAGAAAGAAATCCTGTGAAACAAACAGAGCAAACCTATAACCAAGAGAAGATCGATCTATGGAGACAACTAAATCCTGCCCTTTGAGACAGATTGCAGATTCAATCCCTTGATGCTCATTTTACCTCTGGAAGGAGATCTGTTCTGCTATTCTGTTGCAAGAAAACGTTATTTCTCCACAAAGCTTAACTCCGGGTATTTATTATAGGGATAACTTCCGACTGAAAAGCAAGACTTGCTTCTTTTTTCCTGGTGAGGCTTTGCAAAAAGCCTGCTATTTCTGGCATTCCTGGGAATGGATGGATATGCATGTAATGTTTCCTCCCCAAACCCAGCACCCCCAAATGTCAGCAAGAACCATTCAACCTTCAAAACAAGCCCCAGATTCTTTGCACACAAGGACTGCCCTGTTGACTCATCACCTACCACCAACAAAGGGGCAAGCAAAGACCTAAACGTTCCTAGCTGCATTCTGACAACTTTCAAACAATGCAGTATAACACACCTTAACAAGGAAAAAACAAGGAAAAAGCAAGTAAATACAGTAACCCCAAGGAAAGGAAGAAAGCAGTTAATGATTCTGCTACAGTGACTAACAAAAACATAACTGAGTGACAAGTTACAGATCAACTCTTAGCCAAAGATTTTACATGGCCAGTTGATGGTAATCCCTGCCCAGCTCAGCTCCACCCCATCCCAGCAACACAGTGGACAGGTCTACCTTGAGCGTCTTTCATCATAATTCACTAAATCATAAGCTTGTTAAAAACAGAAGCCATTGAGATACGCAAAGTTTCTCCTCAGAAGATTTTTTTTTTTTAAAAAAAAAAGAGGACATTAGAAAAAAGGTAGAGAATAAGGCATCTAAGGGTAGAAAACCACAGACAAACAACAAAACATTTAGCATAGCACATTAACTAATTATGTACAGCACTATCATGCACTTCATCCTACCAGTGAATATAAAGCCAAAACAAACTCAAGACAAATAGCAAAACAAAAATAAGAGAAGCAATACTGATTCACTGTATCTGTTGAGTAATCAAGCTTCTTACCATTAGAAATGAGCTGCAAATTTTCTGGATAAGCCAAATTTATCCTTGGAAAAATTAAATCAAACTAGACAGGGACCGAAGAGAATGTAGAAAGGTTAGCTCTATGAAAAAAAACAAAGTACAGTGTCCAAATGTGTAATTCCACAGCGAGGTGGGTCTTTGCATCCAGCTTCCACTATTTAGCTTTCGCTAGGACCCCAAAATGGCGTGGTCTCTTTTAGTCAAGACAATGGTGGGTCTTTTGACTACTGAATTAGTGCTTGTTTCAGATTCATTAAAGCTTTTAGGTTTTTGTATCTACTTAACATACAGAGTAAAAGGATTTAAACATGTCATTTTCTGTTACAAGCCTTGGGGCAGGGGAGGAAAGAAATAATCAATGTTTCAGAGTTCCTATATGGTAACCATAGCAGGCAAAAATCAATTACTGCTGAGAGGATCTGGAGATAACATGCAGGTTCCCACTCATCTATTTGAAATGTGGTTTGGTGTGTGTCCCCCCTCCATTTCCTCCCCCACTTCTCTTCAGAAATGTCTTTTCTCATACATTAGAATCTGGCCTGAAGAATCCTACTGGCTTGCAAACACATTTAGCGATAAGGATTTGCCATGATACTGTACAGTATCCCCACCTGTGCTCTTCCACTTATCTGAGATTAAAATCAAATCCTTTACAGATTGCTACTTCTGCCTTTTTACACAGAGTTTGGCTACACTGAACTTTATTATCAGAGAAGCCAAACAATGATGAGGCTTTATCAAGAACATAGTGTAAGCTGGACAGCCACCCTCAAAAGAAGAACTGCAGGACAGATTCAGCATATTAGCAAAAGCATGTGACATGAGATGGGAAAACTTTCAGGATAGATAACATTTAAAAAAGAACCAAATAAGAGCGGGTACTTCAAAAGTCTGTGCAACAAGTGATCTAGAAAGGACAGATCCAGAAATCCAGTTCATACAGGACTGAACAAGGAAAGGAGGTCTGTTTAAATGATGCCAAGATCAAAGCCAATAAAAGGAAATAAATTTTAACACAATCTGTAATTGAATTGTGGAACTTACTACTACAGGAAGATGGCAAGGCCAAAAGCATAATGGGATTAAAAACTGACTCAGTATGCATATGGATATTGACAATATCTAGAACCGTGTTTAACACTAAAATTGTGGAAAGAATTATTATTCCTCATGCTTCAGGGTTTTAACCCATCTCTAACCACTAGAGAACAGGGTGAAACCTAATGAAGCAAGCAGATATCCCCATGAACATCTTTGTCAGTGTTTCTCCTCTGGATTATCTGGTGTTGGTCATAAGCACATAAAGGCAACAGAATAGATGTGTCCCAAATATGATCTAATAAATCAACTATGACAAATTTAGTTTCAGCTAATCCATCTCCAATTCAAATCTAGGATAGTCAACTAAACCATCCAAAAAGGTTTAATGAAGCTGCTGAAATTGAAATTAAGCACTGACATGTTTACCACAGTCTTTCATCATTCACCAGCCTTTGAACAGCAGTCACATAACACTGGTGAAACAAAGAAATTCACTCAACAGTCAGAATCCAATATAACTGTTAGCAGGTATTCTTTATTAGCACGCTGGGGTCACCCTGAGGATTCTCCACTTTTGCTCCCTCAAAAATACCACAAGTTCGAAAACCTCTCACCCCTTCCCCACCTCCACCCCACAATAAACACTGAAGATACCATACAATGCAGAAATTGGTGCTTGAAAATGACAGTGCAGAGACTTTCACTACAGTCACAAAAGCTGGCAACATGCTATTTTATTCTCTATGAAGATATTTTAAAACTAAGTCTCTACAACCTTCTCAAGCCATTTTTACTAAGCAACAATTAAGCCTGCTGCTCCAATTAAGCTAAAAACCAACCTATTAGCTGTGTCCCAAAATGCTGCATAAGCATATCCCCCTTCTAGTGGAAGCACTGCCTATCTTGCATTCTTGCTGAAAAACAAATAATAGAATGGTGTAGAAAATTCCAACTCATCTCCCTAAGCTTCTTTTGGTCATTTCCATGTGTGTGAAAAGCTAACACAAGACATTTTGCAACAATTGCTTTTTGTTTAAATACGAGTTCAATGTTTTAGCTCAAAGTAAGTAAATAACCCTCTTACTCCCAAAATACTGTCAAAGCACAAAGTGAGTAAAGAGTGGGCAGAAGGTAATAAATGAATCCAAAGTAGGAAAGCAAAGAAAATAATTTACATCTGGAGTAAGGAAAAATAAAAACAAAACAAGAGGGTAGAAGAAAGATGATAAATAAAGGACAGGAAAGAACACAGAAAGGAGACAGCAAGAACTGAAGTTGTGCCAAAAATCTAAATGAGTGAAGCAAATGCACGTGTCCCTAGTTCCACCTCAAAAGCTGCAACTTTCTTTCAGGAGCATATCTTGGCAGGAATAAGAATTCATTTTGACTTCAAAAAGGAAAGTTAAAAAACCATCTATACACACCACCCAAACATTTCTTCTGCAAACTGCCAAAATTTCAGGCTGCCGTTTTGCATGGCAAAGCTCAAGTACATCCATAGTTTGATGCCCAGCCATTGGTAAACACTTACTAGTTAGTGACTATTTTAAACCAAAGCTTGATAATGCCTAGGATTAAGATGTTGGATGTGCAGTCAAACTGACTAATTACTACAGTGGAGAGGAGGGCATACACAACAATATACCTGTGGCCTTTCTCAGACTGCTAAATTATGCAAATGGTTTAGTAATAAACCCCAGTGGAATTCATCAGTGGAGTAACACTTTCAAGAGGCCTGAGTAAATCAGAGGGGCTTGAAAGGAAGAGAGGGAGTAGAGAGCTGCAGCAGCTGCTGGTTTTTCTAATAGATTTGGTGAACAACCTCATTGGAAAGAAAGTGTCCAGGGTTTTCTGCTAACCACAGGAGTTCAGTGAGACAGCCTAGCCTGCTCACATTACAAACTTCCCTTGAGAAAGAGCAATTTGTTTGTACAGGTCACAGCACCATGAGGGATTAGTGGAGAAAAATGCTTAAGACAATGCTTATGTAATGAAGACACTAGCAAAAAATCCTGCAAAAATAACAGTTCAGAAGAAAGGTTATAAACTCACTTCTCTGTGTAGGTCAGTTTCAAGCCATTCTGTACCATGTTACAATCAGAATTCTTTTTTTCCCTATTGCAGTTGGGAAATTTTATTTCTCCTTCTCAGAAGCGAACTGAAAAGCCATACTGATTTGAACAGGTACACATCCATTCTTTAATCTTAAACCTATAGCTTAAACACATTAACCCGTCACAATACTGGGACTAAAAGCTTCTGCCGCCTTGAAAAGTCCCCGCAACAAGACCTCTGCATGGCTATGAGCAGGGCTTCCCAAAACCGAGTCTCTCTGCTTCCAATTTGCACTAAAAGGACATATCATGATCCACTCAGGAAAGAACTGGATTACTTCAAACATAAATACATTTTAAAAAACCCAACAACTTCATACTGTGGTCTTATGCTGTTACTATCCAAAATGCTGTTCATATTTGAGAAACCTAATTTATTGTGTTACTTATCACTCCCCTCCCCCCCCCCC
>NW_020799113.1:18006110-18023942 GCF_003259725.1 Athene cunicularia | reverse complement strand
TGTGTTGTTTTTGGTTTGTTTAATGGGTTTTTTTTTGGGGGGGGGGGGGAGTTGGTTGTTGGGTTTGTTGGATTTTATTTTTTTTTTTACCTATAAAACCACAACAAAAAACAGAAGAACCCAAACAACCAAGCAGCACCCCGTGCTGTCTATGAAATAGAGAAGCCTGCACTCAAACCCTAGACACATCCCATCTACGCAAACCCTGGCGTTTCCCTGGGCATTCTCTGCCCAGCATAGGCCTTGGGAAACTCAGGGCCACCCTGTTCATTTGGAGGGACCCTGGGAGACTCTCAGTGCCAGGAAGGCAGCAAACAGGCCACCAAGCTCCCAGCTGCCTCGCCAAGGTCGTGAGCTGCAGAAGCCCTTGCAAGTCTCATCACCCAGCAGAGAGCCACAGACAGGCTACAGCTTTCCTTTAGAGGTTTAGGTAAAATGATTACACATTACCTAAAAAGAAGGGAGGCTTGCAAACATGTCAGAGACAAGATGAAGTTTCTGTAATTTATATTTCTAAGGTCTACATCCGCTAAATCTATCTGCTGCATGTCAAAATACTCGTTCATTCCACTTCACTGCTTTCTTCAATTCTGTTAAAAATGCCTCTGGCCACGTTTAATTACCAGGATACTTACATTCTTCATTTTCATGCCTAAATGTATACATTAAGGGTCAAATCCTGAATGAAATCAGTGACACAATCTAGGCAAAGATAGCAGGATTTGGTACTGACATGCACTAGTAATGCGAGGAAAACAATTACTTCTGAGAACCTTTGTAGTTTTGGAGCTATTTTTAGAGCATAAGATTCCTACAGCTTTTGAAGAATTCACAACTATGACCACAAATAATATTTTCCATTCCAACTGCAGCAACGCAAAAAAAAAAAAAAAAAAAAAAAAAAAAAAAAGTAGACATCTGTCTTCTTGCATTTGCTATCTTGGCTCTGCAATGGTTAAAAGGTCCCCACAGCTGTGCTGGCATCATCGATTAGGGTGAACAAGGAAACAACAGAAAAATAAAGCCACCTTAATTTCAAGCTCCATTAGAACTGAAGAACTTGGGGAGGGAGAAATCAATGTTTGGCAAATGGGAAAGGACAAAATCTACAAAAGGAAAAATGCATTTTCAGGCTAAGCTAATGAAAACAATGGATGGTGAACAGCACTTGAGGTTGCCCCTTTAAGATTGTGTCAGCATTTCCATTTATAAACTCTGATTTTAGTTACACTCTAGTAGATTACCACAGGCTTTGGTATTATTCTAGCAGATACCACAAAGTGCATCACAAATGGTAATATAAAATAACAGTAAGAGCTCACTGGTTGAATAATGCACCCTTTCGGTACCTAATGTCAGAGTAAGCATTTTTAAATTATTGAGTCATACACATACATACACACAAACAGAACATAATGTTGGGGTGAGCATCACGGGACCCAGATTCTACAACACTAAAACAGAAGTCAAAGCTACCTTTGATGCAAAGCCTGTTTATGTTTCTCTGAAAAAAATTGGAAATATCCTATATACTTAATTTCGGTCTGCCTCAGTTGCTACTTGGACAGATTTCAGTCTAACCTTCTGCCCTCATTTAGATAAAAGCTCTTATTTCTGTATCTAGACCTCCAGAGAGCTACTCAGTCAATACTCTGAACATCCACATCCAGAAATCAAAACCAAATCCTGGTAAGCAACCTTTAATTTCAGATCTGCCTAGATCAAAAGGCCGAGGTGAAACGGTTGTACAAATGAGGTAACTCAACAACATTTTCCTTCAGTATAATGGAGCCAGGATTTCACCTCAAACTTTCTAAGCAGATAAGCAGTGTACACAAGGAGCGCTCATGTCCATTTCCAGAACTCATTTCACAGATCTGCACAGAGCTGAACCAAGCCTTAAAAGCAAGAGCAACACCACTTCTTAAAATTATCATGACTTTGGGCTTAGACATTTCAAAACAAGCATGCAGAGGAGCTAAATCTAAGTATCAAGCCATCACATTCAAAACACAAAGCACACAGTAAAGCGTAACATACACGGTAATCAAACTATCTTAGTAGGTGTGAATCAGGCCTTGATCCTGCAACTGACCCCTACCAGGTACCCCAAACAAGTCTACCAGAGCAGCAAACCTCTCTCCAACATCCATACATAAACCAAACAGCACACGTGTAAAGGCCAGGTCCTAGCTCCCATGTTATGACAGTGCAGCCTTCCCATACACTCCTAGTAATTCCTCCTCTCTCGCTGCCATTACCCAGAGGTCTGCTACAAGAGTGTTCACTAGAAGGGGACATCACAGTTTGCACCTGTGGAAGAGTGAAGAAATACCTTTTCTGAACAGAATGTCAATATTATGTTTATACACATATACCCCATCTTTGGGATACCAGCTTGCATGGTCAACCCTTACCTGGGATTTTTAAAAGCCACAAAGAAACAAAAAACCCAACATGCATTTATGTGCTAAATATGGCATCAAGAACATCAAGAATCACTTGACTACCGTATTCGACTTTGAAAAGATTTTGCCAAAATAGGTCTTTTCGACAAATACAGAAAATCTTGATCTTTATAAATTCTTGACATAGGAATTATGAACTTGATTAGCTGCAAGAAGTGTTTGTTGTGTTCAATGCAATTTAAAAACACAATCTTTGAAATGAGAAAGGAAAAACACAAATTCCTATAATTTAATGGCAAGCCTAGAATCTTTTTCATCATCTTCCCGGCCTACTGCTCCAGTGGGAGACATTTCCTGGACTCACAACCCTTTTATGTACAAGTAATCTACATTTTACAACTGATAAATAATTCAGATAATTAATTGAGCTGCAATTTGGTGCACTCCCTTTCAGTCAGCACTATGGAGTACCATTTAAAAGTGTTTCTGTACAGAAAGTCTCTCTTGGTTGTTAACCCAAGCTAAGGCTTCTACTAAGGTGAATTCCTAGATTCTTTTAACACTTTCTGAATGTCTCACATCAGCGTCCTGGGACTTCATGCCCTAGGATGCTCCCCTCTGATTTTTCTTGCTGTGTTTTACTCTCTATATAACAGACAGGGTATTTCCTGGAATCTTCCTTCTGCTGTGCTGACTGCCACCATTTAAGAAATTATATCTAGCATATCTCTCTGCTACCCACATATGGGCTGCTAGAATAGACGGCAATGAAGGAAGGAACAGAGACAGTAAGTAAATACTTCAGGTAAGAAGGCCAGAGAAGCTCAAGCAAAGCTCAAGCTCAGAGAAATCACTGGGTACAAAGGAACAATGTGGGAGCACATGATAAGAAGCCTAAGGAGTAATTTCATGCCATAAAAGCTTTGATAGAATTCAAAAGCAAGCAGAACCCAAAAATTCATACAATAAAATTTTAATCATATTTGTGACCTTCACGTAAGCAGTCAAAGGCCAAGCATTACATCTATGCCTCCGTCACAGGTGCCCATATTCACCTCCAGAGGCACCAGCTTCTCCTGCGCTGTGGCGTACGTAGGTTGTACCAATGCAGAGTACCACTACAGCTTTACAGTGCGGAAGAGTGCACAGACTTGTAGTTTCAGGTGCTTACCTAGATAAAGTTTCAGCCTCTCAATCAAATGATGCTATACAGTATTTATGAACTGACAACACTACCTGCTGAAACTGAAGCTTGAGGGGTACCACACACACAAGAATAACTAAAGTGTTAAAGAATCTACAAACAACAAGATGTTTCAGACAGGATTTATGGCTAAATAAATTTCCTGCCACCTGCACAGGCTTGTGAGTATGTGTGTCAAGCATCAGGAAAAGATGGGACTGAGAAAGGACAGCTGAGCCTACAATACTGACAGTAAACTGTGAACCAAGTTAATTAAGTACTTGGGAAGAAGTTTTTGTTGGTTAAGAAAAAGAGTAGGGATAATGCTAGAAAGTACAGGCTGCAAGCTTGATGCAGAACACAACAGCCCTTCCCAACTGACAGAATTAAAGCCTACCAGTATGTCTGTGTAAATACTGAGCAACGGCAGACATACAGTGAAGTCCTGTAAAACAATAAATGAGATCCACACTGACTTCCAGGATACAACAGAAGCATCTTATGGAGAGGGAATTCTACACAGTGTAAAGTGATAGCTGCATCTGAACAGAAATAAACACAAGCCTGAAGAAGCTTTACAAAACTAATTAGCTAGGAAGAACAAAAACAATTCCCAACAATCATCAGAAAGTATAAGAAAAAGTAACAAGCGAAAGAAGCTTTTGTAGCACATCTTTAAAGCATCAAATAATTTTAAGACCTACTTCGTTAACAAAGATAATCAGAAGACAACAGTGTATAACATGAAGGTCCTCTTGTGTTAACTAACAACAAAAACTTAATGAAAGCTACTCTGAAAGGCCACGATCTTGTTGATGACTGCATACCAGAACCTAGAGATGAGTGCAGTGACTTGTCCATACACTAGGAAAGTTACTTTCAGATAACAGACCATTGTCCATCAGCCAGGCAGCTTGAGATTTGCCTGCAAATATCTTCAGACACAGCAGAGGATGATGTTCTGCAAAACATAAAAATCCCTGCACCTGTTAACTGCAAAACAAATGGGGACAAAACATTTAAATCTGACATTTCACTCATGCGCCTGCAAGATGATCTGAAATGGAGCACCTTGCCATGCTTCCTACTGCAAACCAGTTTTAACTAATTTACTGTGAATGTTTTCTGCACATGGCCTGCAAAAAAATTTAAGATTCAAAGCACACATGTATTAGGCCTCAGACATAAGTAGTTAGATTTAAATTAAAGTGATCACTCATTAAATCACCAGTGTTAATCATGATTCAAAACAGCAAGCAGGGAACTTTGATTTAAATGATTGATTTCCATCCCATTTTTCATTTGTACTTTCTAGCTGCTTTCCTAAAGGACAGGCTGAATCTCATTGGCCGATTTGGCCATTTAAACACATTGATTTACAATTAACTACTGGTTTTATGCTAAATTTTAAGCTTCTCCTAAAGAAGAGGATACAATTATATTTATATATATTCACAATATAAACTTATTTTAAAAGCACAGTATCTATTCAGAGTCTTAAACATTTTTTTATTAGGCTTGAAAACAATGAATGAGAAAGGTATTTACTAGATGAGGCTTACACAGGCTCTTACACATGTATTTTGCATCAAGCTCTACTTGGATGAACTAGAGTCCTATGAGAAATAGGCCCTATAAAAATGTTTAGTCAATTAAAATGCCTTATATAAAATAAAAAGTATCCAGCTTCTATTTCAAAATGTTTGCATTTCAAATTGTCTCTATAAGACCAAAGAAATCATTAACTTCAGTAGCAAAAGACAGATTGAAAATGATGGACAGACACAGAGGTATTTCAGCACCTCAACATGCTAACAGACCAATAGTGAACGAACTCTGAAGAACGCCTTTGCAAGGTAAGTACCCATTTCCCACAGAAATCAACTGGAATTAATCAATGGGTCTCAGACACCAAATTTGTTTAAGAACAGCTGAAAAAAATCTCTTGATTTCAGGTGGTAAGAGTTAAAAAATCTCCTCCCACATCCTTCAAGCTTTTCCAATTAAGAAATCTCATCTGTCACTTTTTAAGCTCAAAAAAATAAAAATGCTTATTTTTATTTAAATAATTTTAATAGTTTATAGCAAGCTTAGTCCATAATGTCAACTGCAATTAATTCAAACTTAAACGCTTTGTTTTTTAAAGAAATAAATGCATTCTGATGAAAAACGTTCAAATATTAACATGAATCACAAACAATATACTGTAGATGGAAAAATACACTGAGAAGACCACCAGAATATACCAGAATCAAATGGTAAGATCTTGAGATCTGGAATAATTAAGAAAGAAGAAAGCCTTCACATTTTGGTTAGGTAACCAGTAAAACCAAGTAAAATGCAAGTACTACACAATCCTATCCAATTTTTCACATGCCACAAATCTCAGATCCAGAGTCAAAAAGCTCCATTGCTTCTGGGCTTGAGAACATACCATTAGTTTTAAAGAAGAAAGGAAAACCACCAGAAATCAAAGAATTAACAGCAATAGTAAACCTAAAGACAAAAAGTAGAGTTCTTGAAACAAAAAAATCTAGATAGAATGAGGTCAAGGAAGACACGTGGCAAGTTTAACATCACCAATTAGAAATATAACATCAGAAATTGGAACAAAGGAATAACACGACAAAAGACAGAAAGCAAACAATACCAATGTTTTAGAGCTCTCACTCTATGATGATGCAATAGATAAAGTCGCCACATTTTTAGTGAAAAAGAGGGAAAAAATCATCTGGGAAAGATAAGAGAAGATAGCCAAATACACTGGGAATTGCCAGAAGGTGAAGAGGTGCAAATGCACAAGAAATCCCACCTTTGAGAAACCTGTCAGATGCTCCGAGCAGTCAGCTCTCACACAGGCACAGCTGCCCCTCTGTATTCCCAGCCCAAGGACTGAAGGCAGCCCCAGCACACAGGACTACTGCCCACACTGAGAGGAGGAAACCTCTCACCACAGGGCTGGGGCACCCACACAGCCTGTGGGCCTTAGAGAATAGGGGATTAAGTAAATCTGCCTGAAGATGGGAGACCACAGGGCACCTAACACTAGAATGAGACTAGACTAAGGGCCTGTCCACAAAAAATTGGACAAGCACCCAAAAGCTTAAACAAAACATACCATTAGATCAAATGGGGTAACTTCACACACCTCCCCTTCCCTCCCTTTCCCTTTGGAAGTAAAGTAGTTTAGGGCACACTATTTCTACAAAAAAGAAGAGCTTGCAAATCTTTTGACCCTCCTGACTTAGCCATCTGCCAGTAAAGAGAGAGACTATAAGCTTCAAAATGATTAACCAGTAATTCAAACTGTTATCTTCAATGCAATCCACAACATCAATTCCATAACCAGCTCTTAACATAGTAACAAATACCACAGATTTCTTCATCATGAAGATATTCTACAAGAGCAGGCAACTATCACAAAGCAAAAATAGATGGGTCACATTAATTTCTAGGACACCTGGGGAAATATGTACAGGAAAATTTAAAAGATTAAATCTGTGGTAAAAACATGAAATACAGAGTCTACCATCAAGACAAGGCTATGATATTTGAGTTACAATGAAGATAAAGCTACTCACCTCTTTTGCACATTGACTTAAATGCCCCCTATTCCAACACCTCAAAATTGCAAGTGGTTCCACATGTGTTTTTCCAATCAGACATAAAGATCTCAGAACTATGAGGGAGAGGTATCCCTGTGCAATTTAGGCTTACAAATCCAACAAAGACAGGTCCGCAAAGGCAGTAAGTACATACCTAGTTCCTCTTGACTTCAGCAAGAGTTTGGAACTTGAAGTACTTCTGCTGCTCTGGTACTTAATGCTACTTCTGATGGCTAACTGAAACATCTTTCATCACTGAAGGCATCATCTTTCCTCTGTACTTTCTCTAGCCAGTGAATCAAACACTGTGCAAGACTATTTCCACCGTGGCCTTTGAAGAACTTTGAACCACAAGGCAGGAAGGGCAGTTACAAGGGCAGTGTAACTGACATGTCAGAAGTGTTCTTACCTGGATGTCTGTGTCCTTCACAGGCTCAAGAGGCTCAAATGTAGTGGCTGCACTTAGACTCTCTAGACGCTGTGAAATGTGAGATATATCAAGCCCTCCAGACCCAAGAAGAACAGACCTATAAGGAAGAAATTGTAGAGGTATGAAATTAGTATTGAACAGACAGAACTCTAAACCAAAATTCATTGCCAATATTTAGGCCAGCAGTCACATACAGACAGTGCTCTGAGCTGTGTTATGAAAACTGCACAAAAACCAAGCTTTGAATGGCCCTATGTGTATATGTAACCACCTCAGCCCTGCTGAACTCTTTTGCTGTTCCACTGCAGTACTGCATAGCTGCCAAGTCCTTCCAGATAGAAAAATTCTATAGCGTGTTGGTAAATGTCTTCAGCAGCAGCCAGAACAAGGTACTGCACTTTCTGGCTTTAGTGCCTGAAATCAGGAATGGTAGCTCCTCAGATAAATCTTTCAATTGCTACTTTTTTTTATAAGTAGGAGAAAGGGGGGGGGGGAGAAACACACCCCCCAGCTTTGCAGTCATTCTGTTCTCTGGGGGCATGTCCTCCTGGCAAGACTCCCCACACATTATTAGAAACAAGACCCATGAACACCTTCTACCCTCCATGCAGTTTCCAGTGCCGGTGCTCTGTACTTACGCCTTAACCTCTGCAGTCTCCTGGGAAGTGCGGGTCAGTGTGCGGGAACGCAGGCGCTCCCCAGCCTGCTGGATCTCCTGCAGGTTGCGCTCTACATGAGGGAGCTCGGAGATACCTTCTGTCTCCACTGCAAGTTGTTCTGCCTGCTGGAGAAGCTCTCCAAAGCCTTCAGTATCCATCTCAGTTGCAGGTTTCACTCAAGACACAAAGAAACCTTCAGAAAAAGAGAGAAAAATTCTTGGTCAGCTATGAACAGTTCCGATACCTACAGGGACAGAGGCAGACCGGCAAGAGCGGGTCTTCCAGAACAGGATATTCCCCTGCCCATCCTTCCCAAGCACTAAATATCAAGGAAATACTTTCAAGTGGTCTCAGAGAGCTTTGTCTTTCAGGCCTATGTTCTTAAGGCAGTTCTATGGACCTGTGAGAAGATGCAGATGCCATACAACAGTTCATATATTGCCTTGATACAAAGGTGAGCGAAAGCAGGGAAGTTTCTGTGAAGAATTTGGTGTTGACTTAGCTATAAACTACTTGTATTCACATATATCTAAGTAGTTTGGGTAGTTGGACTCAATGATCCTTACGGGTCCCTTCCAACTCAAGGTATTCTACGATTCTATATTTTTATATATTCTAAGTGGAGATACATGCATAGGTATATTTTTATATATGAGGGCTGAAAACACACATAAACATGGTGTTAAATTAACAGCAAGAGACGAGCATATATGTGTACATAGACAGCCATAACTAGCCATCTATTAAAATGTGTCAATCCATCAGTAAACTGCCAAAGTCAAAAGAAGTAAGTACATGTGGTTCCAATGTAAAAGATGCATCTAACTTTGATGAATGCAGAATGTTTCACCAGTGTTTGTGAGAATTGCTTGCAGAGACCAAATGAGAGTTAAAGAAACTACACAGCATAAGGCAAGGGCTGTAAGAGATGAGGTCGTTAGTGCATCATACAATTCCAAATTTAGAATGGAGCCTGTTATTTGTACAGAACGGACAAAAATGGACGTGCTTGGGATCAGCCTGGAAAAACAACATGTATCTGCAATAGTGTCCACATTAATTAAATATGAAACCCAAACCCTCAACTTTACACACCAAATCCATGATTTGCAGCTGTATCAGCTACATACTATGAGCACCTCGCATCTTTGTAAAGCCACAGAAGATCTTAGAACTCTAGTCTTGCTGAATGGTGCTACAGACATGGGAATCTCCAGTACAATCTCTCATAACATTTACTCCCTAACCCAAAGTGTCTAGGATCAAATAAGACAAACCAGATCACAAGCTTTAACTCCAGCTCAAAAGTAAAATCAATGGAGACTATCTGGTTCAAGGGAGCCCACCAAGAAGAAAACAGGGCATTTCCACAGACCAAAAATAGCCTGCAGTTCAAGTATTTCTTGGCACCCCTCAACCACAGCAAAGCAATTTAATAGTATAATTCTAATATTCCTCACATTCTCAGTCTCACCACCATTCCCAATCACAACTAGCAGTGCAATAGCACTGCTTGTGTCTGTCTGGACAAGTGATTTAAAAGCACTGCGTGATGATTCATTCAGACATATGCAATTAGAGAAACTGATCCCTACTGCCTGGGTGCCAGGACAAACTCTAACAGCCGGCATCCAGGAATGGAGAATTTCACAAGCACTCCCCACCCACTTCTGGATAGCTGGGAGCTACTGGGGGAGGCAGCATATTTGCACTGACTTGTTAATCAGGTGAGATAGCAGAGACTAGATTTGTTTGAACAGATTCACATGTCACTGAGATTGGGGGAATGAGGAGGGGAGGTGGTGGAAATAAGCAGTTTCATGCCCTGCAATGCAGTACAGAACATCTTTCCAGTGTGTACTTGCAGTAACTCCGGTGCACCCCTGCCAGAAGCAGTCTCTGTTGGCAGACACCGACCAGAACAGCCACACTCCCGTACAGTTAAGAACTGATCAGATCCTCCGGGAGCAGCAACTGCAAGAACAGCACAGAATTCAGCTTGATTTGATCCGATCTGGTCTACTTCCTCTTTTCATTACCAACAAGATTAAAAGCCAAGAGCATAAGAAGGCGCTAACTTCTCAGAACACTGAAACCAAAAGCATGGAGAATCAGTGCACTATAAAACTGCTCCCAAACCTGCACTTTTCAGCCGCTGTCTCCACATCAATACCATATAAGGTCTGTCCCATAAATATGCCAAGGTAGGACAATTGCAACAACTCCGAGACTGAATTAAATTCAGCAAATACAGAATAAACTAGTTATTTTGGAAAAAATTAAACTACCTGTGATTATAACCAAGCACTGGAAATGACAGCTCAAAACTTATCTAGAGAGCCAGCACTAAACTGCTTTTTCTAAGCAACAGAATTCAAATATTTAGACTAACAACACGAACAACTTTGTCTCCACCCTGACAGAATTTACTGCATTCAAGAGACTGCAGTCTGACTCTTAATGCTGCTGTGCAAGATGGAAACTGCTACCACAGTAACAAGCAGAACGATGGCAGATTTTCATGTCTGGCTGGGGAAAGAGCAACAACTGACACCTAAGGAAAATAAAATACATCAGAAATTAAACTAACTTATTTGAAATCAGATCGACCTTGGGCTAAAAGCCAGAACTGAAAAGGCTCTTCTGTAAAACAACTTTGATGACTTATCAATAGGAGCTGCTGCATTAGACTATTATTCCATTAAACACCAGTTTAATGTTTCCCCAACATTTAAAACCACAAATAAACACTATATATTGTACGAGTTGACTGGATTTAAGCCAAAAAGAAACTAGAAAAGATGATGACAGGTTTCTAAATTCTATTCAGGTTATAAACGATGACCTAAGAAACCCTAAAAGCTCCTCAAGAGGAGTACAATGGTATCTAATGAAGAACACTGTAGCTATTATATTCCAAATATGGCCACGATGAACATTTTACTGTACTAGCTTCAGAAAGATGCAAAGCTGAAATACTCCAATGCCCATGCAAGCGTCTGTTGTATTTCCCATACTAAGAGGTTTTGTGTCTAATTAATTAAATTTGAGAACCAGACTAAAAAATTCAGATTTTTCCAGTGCTTTGAAAAAAAACAGAAAGGAGGAAGACTACACATGGGAGAAGGAAAGCCTCACCCACTACATTCAAAATAGCAGATGGATCAATACAGTTCCGCAAGTTACAAAGAGATTCCTCAAAATAGGCATTGAAGAGGAAGAAATCCATCGTCACCCTCTCACAGAGGCTCCCACTCCAGAGCGCTCAAGAAACCAAGCCTGACAAGCTTCTTTTGGAAGGAAGACACAAGGGCACACTAGTAAGAGAAAGTGGCCAATTCTTCACTTGCTGCAGTCAACCTCTGAGCAAAAGTGCTTTTTCCAAGCTCAGGCTGCTACAGATAGTGTAGCAGCTTCTGTCTACGAAGCTAAACACGAATAAGTAAAAGGCCCATTCTGCAGGTCTGGGGAATTTTGTATGAACAGCAGCAATAATATCTAGCTCTTGCACAGCACTTCGCATAAGCAGACATCCAGACATTTCAGAGAGGAAGTCAGCAACATGATCCCCATGTTACAGACCAGGGAACTAATTAAGAAATGCAGAGATAGAAATCAAAGAACAGGTGAAGAAAAGTTTGTTTGTTTTTAAAGGAAAGCACAATGACATTTATAGGATATTAGTCAGACACTGAAATAAATTGCTTCCTAAGAATGCAGACTGGAGCTTTTTACAAGTAAGACAGGCATAAAGAAGAAATGGTGTAGGCCTACTGACCCCTCACCAAGAGCAGACACACATCATTGGGGTCAACTCTTGTAGTCTCTTCCTGCCTTATTTTTCCAAGTTCCACAAGTGGAAGTGACCAAGTACAACCCAAATAGCTACTGCACATTTACATGCTAGAAGGTGCACAAAAATAAATGTTTAATCAAACCTAGCAAAGCGAAAACTTCCATACCCTAGCTACACTCAAAACACAAAATCAGGATATATAGCCAGCTTAAAAACAAGTACCTAAAAGCTTCAAGCTATACTTGGCACTCCATCTGGTACAACAGGCCGTTCCCCCAGCAACAAAAGGCTGATGCAGGAAAACCCTGAATAGGCCATACAACAATCTTCCAAACTTATTATTCCTTCTACCACCCACCAATTAATCCTCCCCTGCTTCCCACAATGACATTCAGTCCTGTATGTTTTGTTCTTCCTCTCATCCATAGGTAGACATGGAGTAGTCCAATCTTTTCATGATCTCAAAGAGCTCTTGCAGTACATATGTTGAACAAAAATGCTTTTTCAAAGTTTTAAAGGCAATAAAGTTCAATTATTTGCTCACGCACTGCAAGAAAGGACAATCAGGGGCACACAACTCTTCTCTGTCCTGTTCATTGTTTAACCTGGAACCAAACAGTAGGCACTTAAAACTATTTTTTCCAATATACACCATCATGCATTTGTCAATACTGCCTTTTATCTGCCATCTGACTTTGAAGTTCCTCACACTGGTCTCAAGTCCCCGATGTCCTGAATAACTGACTCAGCTGGCATTTTTGCTATCTTACCACTCTCCCTCTTTTCCAAACACTTAGAACTTATTTTAAGCACCTGAATCTCACCCGACTCAACAGGGCAGTAACTTTCACAGGGTGGCAAACTGACACTCATTAAATAGAGCATTTAGTTTGGTATTTGAAACTCCTTACATGAAAACCCAGATCCTCCTCCGCCCCAACTGAATTTCCTGTGATACTATCACTACAGGAACATTATGGATTTAGATGACAGAATCACACATATCCTCCAAGCAATTTCTAAGCTTTTCCTATTTGTAAGCCCCTAGGAGTTTTCCCAAGGAGTAAGAAAACTTTTAGATACATAAGCAAACAGCAGTAAAGCACGCAGGAACCGGCTTTTCTTTGTCACCCTCACCTTAGTTCTCCATGACCTAAATACTGTCCCTTAAGACAACATGACCAAATTGAGGAGGAGGGAAGCAGCCCTTGTTTGCACTTGGACTTCAATTCAACCCCTTCCACTCGCTGTTAATATATTCTGGTTAAAAATAATGTTGGGACCAGATGGCACTCAGCACACCACAGTAACTGCTAATTAAATACCAATACCCAGTACATCCACAGCTCAAGTTTTAACACAAAGACAGTTCAACATCACATCACAGAAGTTTGGCTGTTGCCTGCAGTTGCGACCAAGAGTAAGTTAACTCTGCACATTTCATTATGATTACAGAAAATCAAAACCACAACATGGAGTGAATCTTGTCTAGGAGGCACTAGCAAACAGCATTCTTCAGATTCAGAAATAGACTTTTTGCATCCAAGATGCTCTGTAGGAAATCCTTGCAGTCAGTTTCACCCCTTCTTGCATGAGAAATTAGCACTATTGTTGGTAGACACCATTTGGGAGCCGAGGGAGAAGGAAAGGGCTAGTCATCATTCTCATTCAAGGACAGTCCGATGGGTCTGCTTTAAGCATGTAAAGACATCTATCCTGTCCTGCATCAAATCTACTGAACTGAAAAACACAAGAGTCCTGAGTATCATATATGGCTTACCTTCAGCATTCAAAAGCCTTCTATATCCTGCCAGACATATCTGAAAGCAATGCTTGGCAACTATGAGATCACATGGGCCTACCAAAACCTGCTGTCAAACAGAGTTCAGCCAGGGACACTGTAGAGAACACCGTGCCTTTCCTGCACTCCCACCATCAGATACCCATCAGCAGGTGCTCTTCCCACAGTCAGGAAACAACCAGTAGCCCCACCATGGCAAGGAATGGCCCCACGTGCAGAACTTGAAACACAGACGCCGAATCACGCACATAGAGACATCCACTCTCCTGACAGCTCCCCATTTAGACAACGAGCTTTTGCTTCCTAAAGCACCAACAAAGCACCATGGCAAAGCTCCCCTTCTGCAGCTGGGCTTTGCACTGCTGAACAGCATAAACTAGCTCGGATGAAGAGACTACAACTCACACTTACAAGGCCTGCCCCGCTGCTTTAACGCGCGTTATTTTTCGGGCAGAGATATACATAAACGCCCGAGGAGCCCCAGAGAGGCACACAGGTAGGCATGCAAGTGCTCCCCACCAGTCACCCGCCGCAGCGGCCCGCACTGGGTCTGAGGAGCTCATCAGGGAGCGCCAGGGGCCGCGCCGCGGCCCGCAGCCGGGTCGCACCCTGCCTGAGGCAGCCGCCTCCCTGAGGGTGCTCTCCTCAGGGAAGGCCCCGCCGGAGTACCCCACCACAGGGCCCGCCCGGCAACCAAACAGGGAGCCTGGGGCGAGGGGAAGCTGCCGACGGCTCAGAAAGCGTTGGGAAGCAGGCCAGAAGCCCGCACCACCCACCAAAGGAGGAAGATGAGGCAGGAGGAGAAGCCATGACACGCCCGCAAAGCACCCTCACCTACCTACCACCCTGCTCCGCCGCCGCGCCTGTCGTCCCCGCGCCGCGAGTCCCTATTGGCCGCCCCCACGCCCTCTCCCGCACTCCTATTGGCCGATCTGCCGCGCTTCCCGGCGCCGAGCGCTCCTATTGGCTCATCTGCCGCTCTTCCCCGCCCGCCCGCTCCCGCCCCCTTTCGACAACAACTTTATTGAGGCGCCGGCAGGAGGACACGGCCAGAGCGGGGGGGGGCGGGCGCTGTTTCCGGAGATTGACGGTTCGAGGCTGCCACCCGACTCCCCGCTTCGTGTGCTCGGCGCTGCGCACGCCGCACCGTGGCGAAATCACCCAAAAAAGTACCAGAGAAATGCAAAAAGAAATAAAGCCCATGAGGTTTTCCTCTGTCCTCCCTCTTCCTTCACAGTCACCACTAACTCATGCTGACAAACCCCATCAGAGGGCTGATTCCATTAGAGGTAAAGCGAGGGTAACAAATCAGAATTACAGAATCATCTCGTTTGGAAGAGATCTTGAAGATCATCCTCACAGTGACTGTTCCCAGCTCCACCAGATCCCTGAGTGCTGGGTCAACCCGACTCTTCAACCCCTCCAGGGATGGGGACTCCCCCCCTGCCCTGGGCAGCCCATTTCGACGCCCAACAGCCCCTTCTGCACAGAAATACTTCCCAAGAGCCAGCCTGACCCTGCCCTGGCACAGCTTGAGGCCATTCTCTCTTGTCCTGCTGCTGGTTCCTTGGCTCAAGAGACTCATCCCCCCTCTCTGCACCCTCCTTTCAGGCAGCTGTAGAGGGCCATGAGGTCTCCCCTCAGCCTCCTCTTCTCCAGACTAAACCCCCCCAGTTCCCTCAGCCGCTCTCCATCAGACCTGTGCTCCAGCTTCGTTGCCCTTCTCTGGACACACACAAGTCATTCAGTGGCCTTTTTGTAGTGAGGGGCCCAAAACTGAACCCAGGAATCGAGGTACAGCCTCACCAGTGCTGAGTACAGGGGTAATATATCCCTTCCCTGTCCCTGCTGGCCATGCTAAATTCATCTTGCTTTTCCCTCCTATGGCCAAATATATAAGCAAACAAACCCACAGCCAGCTGATACTCTCTCCATCACCAGTGGAATGGTCTCCTGAAGGTGTATAGGGATACACTGCATTTGATCCCCTCATAGGCACATGCCCATGATAGCAGGGGGGCAAGACATTACACAAGCCTTAAAGACAATATTGCCAATGACCTGGGATTTGTAGGGTAAGATCTGGGAATCAGAATTTCATGGACCCTGATAGTGCACATTCAGCAACCTGCTTGTGTAAGAGGTGATGGATGAACATGATCACTGCTCCGAAACGTCACCTATCAAACCTTCAAAATCCCTCCCTTATAACTGTGAGTCTTCCTTAAGGCTTGTTCTAACAAGCAGCAGCAAGAAGCACATGCCTGCTCCCCTTTGCCCAGCTGTCTCCATATCCCGCTGCCTTTCTCCCCGGTGAAGTTACACCAGCTGTGGAAATCCTTAGCACCACAGTCTGGCTGCAGTGACCCCCTCAGATCCTCTTTTGTGATACTCAGCAAGGGAAATGGATGCAGCACTGAGATTTCCTACAGCCCTTCAAAGCCAAATGGATTTCCCCATTCATTCAGCCTCTATTTCCAAAATTTCACATGTAAAAAGCAGTTCCCAAACCTAAGGCAGCTCTGAACCTTGAGGCAGTGCTGGCACCCCCTAATTGCTAAGTGCCAGGGGGTCATGCCTGCTGGCCCATGAAGCAGCTGCACAGAAATCTGCCCTCACTGGGATGCACTTGGGCAAATTACATCCCCGCCTGCCCCAACATCAAAATCCAGATTTTGCCAAGGGTGTCTCCTTACACACAGGATGACAAGCATCAAAACTTGGCTTTCCTCAAAGGCTCCTGGGGGTTTCTTTTCTTTGCCTCACTAAATACAAGTTTTTTTCAAGCTGTCATAAATCATTTCCTGCCACTTCATTTTTTTCACAGTCGCAGCCATCACTTAGGGCATATAAAAACACCCAAGCTGGCTCTAAAATGTAGCTAGCTGGGGAGCTGCCTGCCTCAATGCCTGGGTCTGCCTGTGCCCCAGGCCCCAGGGCAGGAGCATCTCTAACTTATGGTAGAGATTTAGGACCTTATTAGAGTGCAGGGAGGCCCATAAGCACTTCTGCTATAAATTACAGTCCTGCATGGACTAGCCCAATTCTACCAGTCCTGCTTCAGGTCTCTGAGGATGCAAAAGTGACTCGCAGCCATTCCAGCTCAGATGCCTTCCCCAGGAAAAAAAAAAAAAAAAAAGTGCAAACCCCAAGGTTTTCCCCTCTGAAGTGATTAGTTTGTTCTCCCTGCACCATGACACTCACTGGCTGTTCAGTGGCTGGCTAGTATCACCAAAATATCATCTTTTTCCAATGCTGTGTGCCCGCCTGGCTCCCTGGAGCCTGTGTTCTTTGAAAATCTGTAGTTTTAACTCTTTCTGGTGTATGTAGCACTATATGCTGAGACCTGGCACTTACAAAGTGTATTTTCCATGTGCCACGGGCTGATCAGTGCCCTGGGGTCTGCTGCATTTGGGCTTGCCCCAGGGTGCACAGTTACACCCTCTGTGGACCTTCATCCCAAAACGAGCAGGGGGAAAGCGCTTGTGGCACTGAAGTGTTTGGGGCAGCCACTTAGAGTGGTGGGCTGGTCCCTGGCAGGATGCCCTGGTGAGACAGGCGTGTTGATGGGTTGGGTGTCCTGGTGGGATGAATAACCTGGCAGGATGGGCGTTCTGATCGGATGGATGCCATGGTAGGATGGGGGGCCCGGTGGGATGGGTGGCCTGGTGAGATGAATGTTCTGATGGGATAGGTGTCCTGATGGGATGGCTTGGTGCGATGGTGTCTTGGTACAACGGGTGTCCCGGTGGGGTGGATGCCCCAGTGGGGTGAGCTGTGCCGCCCCAACTCTCCCTGAGACTGCCCAGGCTCCTGCGCAGCTCTCCAGCGGGAGGAGGAGGGTCCTGAGCTGCCCGGAGACAAGTGCTGGTGCTCTCCGGGGCAGGGCGGGGTGTGGGGAGCAGCCTCCTTGCAGGGCAGGTGGCAGGGTCGGTCAGGCACAGCGGGGC
>NW_020799113.1:18002684-18006060 GCF_003259725.1 Athene cunicularia | reverse complement strand
GTGTTTGTCTCCAGAGCTTGGGGTGTCTGTGTGTCCCCTCTGCAGAGGGGTAGTTACCCTCTGCGCACAGCACATGTCCCCTCAGCACAGGGTGTGTGTCCCCTCAGCACAGGTGTATTTACTCTCTGCACACGGCATTTGTCCCCTCAGCACGGGTGCCTGTCACGTATGCGCAGGGTGCTGCACCCCTCTGCACACTGGGGACACCCCTCTGCGCAGGGTGTGCAGGGTGCACATCCTGCCTGCACAGCGGGTGCTTCCCCTCTGCGCACGGTGTGTCCCCTCTGCGCAGGGCCTGTGCCAGCACCACCCGGGCCCTGGGCACAGATCAGCCTCGCAGGGCTCGTGCAGAGCCAGAAGCAGTGCTGACACAGTCCCCCGGGGTGCTGCACTCTGCTGCAGGGCTGCCCGGCTGGCGTGTGCCCAGGACACCGCTCCATGGGTGCCCAGGGGAGACGTGCAGCCACCTCTGCAAGCCGAGCTGCGCTCTTCCTCGGGGGCTGGATAAAGCACACCAGCCACTTGCATCAAGCCTTCCCATCACCCTCCCACTACACACCGCTGTGTGCAGGCTGAGAGCAGCTCCCTCTTCATCAAAAAGGTTTTTTTTTCCATAGAAAATACTCCTGACATGACCAGAAAGCTCCTGGCCACCCCACTGAGAGCAGCTATGGGCAGAGCTGGTCACCAGGCACATCTCAGGCCAGCAACTCCTATGGGTGCCTGTACCCATCCTGCTGGTCTTGTGGCTTTCCTCACACCTGGAGAGGCTGGAAAGGGCATTGAGGCTGGGGGGTCCATGGCTCTCAGGCAACTGCTGCTGCCAAACAGGCGTGTAGGCAGAGCCCCGAGCAGGCAGGGGAAGCTGGCAGCAGCAGGGTGTGGAGGCACATGCCCATGTACCACCCTGGCACGCCGCTGGGGACGGGGAGCGGTTGATGCCTGCGGTGCTTCCGGAGAGGGGAAACCCCGTCTGCACCCCGGCTCTGTTTCTGGTGCAGGATGCAGGCACGCGGCCCCGGAGGGGCTCAGCCCACAGCTTCTCTGCTGCACTGGTTGGGGTGGCAGCCCTGCTGCACTGGGCTGCAGCACTGGGGCTGTGTCAGCCCCCTGGCAGTCTTGTTTTCCAGCAAAGCATCTTCCCATGAGGTTTATTGGTTTTTAAATGCATTTAGGGCAAAGCAAACCCTTAAATCCCATCTCTAGCACTAAGCCCCTGTTGCAACAGGCAGTGCTGGGAGGCTGCTTAGGCAAAAGGCACACGCTAATGCACTAAGACAACGCATTTAAAAGGCAAATGGGTGCTGAGCTGGGTGTTGCTTTTCTCACTGTCGAGGCTGGGTGCTGAGCAGGCTGGGCACCCGCGGCAAAGCCCCATGCTGAAGCCCAGCAAACCTTTGGGGAAGAGGCGGGCAGCTCCCTTGGGCACGTGGAGCGTCCCTGGGTGCTGGGGACTGGTACTACCATGCTTCTCCCTTGCAGACATGCCATGTTCTGCCACCCAGGCTGGCAGGAAGGACTGTATGGGTACCCAAGGACCTCCATTTCAGGGTTGCCTCAGCATGTTGCTTTCTGAATTTGTCCTATCCCTGGTGCCTGGCCACCAAGGGCTGGAGGGGACATCCCTGCCGGGCTGAGCTGTTCCCCTGCCCAGAGAGGCAGGGAAGGGGTGATGGCAGCAGGGTGTGAGCCCTGGCAACAGGGCTGGGAACCTGCCTCCGTGGTGGGGCACACCTAGGGGACGTGTACAGGCAGGCAGGGGCTCCTGTGCATAAAAAAGTGACTCTCTCACTTGGCAGAGACTTTCGGAAGCAAAACACAGCCCACACACCTTCCCATCATATCCCTCCATCCCGCTGCCACACTCCCAGTACCCACCCACAAGCAGGGCAGTAAAGCGCTGTATTTCACCCACACAGGACTTATGGCTGTCTGCCCTCCTGGGCCTGGAGGTCATCACAGCTCCAGGCAAGGTGCTCCCCAAAACCAGGCTGGAAAAACGCTCTTGGAGGTCATGCCTGGGGCAGGAGGAGCCAGGCACTGTAGCTGGAGGTTATTTAGCATGAGGAAGCTACAAGGAAAGCGTCCCTTTTGGGATGGCTCTGCTCTGCCCTGCCAGTTGGTTGGGGTTTGCAAAGCACAAGTTCTTGGGGGGGTGGTTTGTCCCTGCCCAAGAGACAGCCACGTCCCCCCCGAGGTTCAGCCAGGTGCCTTCCAGCAGCAGCTCAGCCAGCCTCCACACCAGCCTCCCACCCCCTACGCTTGTTCCCACAAGCTTTCACCCAGAGGAAACCCCTGGGGCATGGGAGCCCCACCGTGGTGCAGAGACACCTGCCATGAAGCCAAAGAAAGGTGGAGAAGGGGGCTGGACACCACCCCCCTCCCCTCGATCTGTCCCACACCCCTGGATATGTCATCCCTGTCCTCAGAGGGGGGACCAGCAGCTGAGAGATGCCCAGAGCCATCCCATATGCAGGATGAGGTCTGTCCCCCAAGTCGGGATGCTGCATTTCTCCCCCAGGGGAGAAAGCCCACCCAGGGAAGACCATGAAGGCCTTTGCAAAGAGCTCCCCACCACCCCTAAGTAACAGCCCCCCTCAGGAGTCACAAGCAGCAACAGGGCTCAGCCTGCAGCCCAGTCCAGCAGCAACACTCGTACCTCCAGCCAAACTCCTTTATTTCCATCCAGTTTCACCACTGGTACAGAAAATAGAAAACATAAAAAACAGGCTTTTTTGTGCCCCCCACTCCCCCGTCCCCAAAGCGTGCCGGCTATTTACAGGCAGAGGCGAGCGGCTCAGTGGCAGCAGCTGCACTTGCTGCTGGCTGGCTCCTTGCACACACAGCCCTTGGCACAGTTGCTGCAGGTCGCAGGGCAGCAGGAGCAGCAGCCTGTGGGGGGCACAAAAGAGTTAGGGGGTGGGTTGGAAAAGATGGGGGTCCCATGGGGAAAGGGCACTCTATGGAGAGCGGTGACCCCCCCACCCACATCAGCAAGGGCCGTGATCCCAGTGGGGTAGTAGTTGGGGTCTCTACAAGGCCGGGGGCACCCCCCAAAAGGGGAGCAGGGTGGGGTCTCGAGGTGAAAAAGGAAGGATCCCCAATGAGGGTCCTACGGAGCATGGGCACCCCCATGGGGAAGCGGTGGGGTGTCCATAGGGGGTCCTACAAGGGAAGGGGGGAAGTGTATATGGGGCTGGGGTCGGGAGGTCCCCATGGGGGGGGAAGGAGGAGCTCCCCTACAGCGCAGGGAGGTGCCCAGGAGGGTCCCACCGGGCACGGGCACGGGCAGCCCCCCGCGGGCAAGGCTGGGCCCCCCCGGGCTGAGCCCCCCACTCACTCTTGCGGCAGCTCCGGCAGCGGCAGTTCTTGCACT
>NW_020799113.1:17998663-18002634 GCF_003259725.1 Athene cunicularia | reverse complement strand
GGGGGGGGGGCACAGCGCTGGCATGGCACAGCCACCAACTCCTGCACATGTGGGACAGCCCCCCCAGCCCCATGTGCCCAGCGCTGGGGTATAGCTGTGTCCCCCATCTTGGGGAGCCCTTGGGTTGCGTGTGGCTGTCCTGGGGGTGGGACAGTCTCAGCATCCTGCCAGAGGGTGGCGTGGCTCCAGGGTGCTTAGCTGGCCCCCCAGGAAGGGTGAACATGGGGGTGCAGCACCAGGCTGCCAGGCAGGAGTGTGGCACGGCTGAATGGGGGTCACTGGGATTCACAACTTCCCAGCACCTGCGGCACCCGGGGGTTTTCCCCTCTTGCCACGGTGTTTATGTGCGGACCGGATTCCTCTCTCCCACTCATGCCCGTGGCCAGCTTGGCAGCCGGCATGGAAAACAGCGGCTGGGCCAGGGACAGGCCGTCCCCGTGCCTGCACCCAGTGCTCTTGGTGCTGGCGTTGCAAATGGGGCATGCCTGGGCTCGGAGCTGGCAGTGCAGATGGGGTCCATGCCCATGGAGCTCAGGCCAGCGGGCCCTGGGACTGGGAGGGGGTCCACAGCCCTGGGAACTTGTGCCAGGGAACAGCTCGTGCTTGTTTGCAAAACCACAGAGGGTTTTTTTTCCTGGCAGTGTTTTGCACGCAGCATCAAGAGTGTAAATATGACACCAAACCAGAAGGCTCGCCACTGGCTGAGCGGGAAAGGAGAGGTGAAATCACAGTGCACGCGTGGTCTTACTGCACATAAACACAGGTTGTGAAATCACTTCCCAGCCACCCTCC
This sequence comes from Athene cunicularia, assembly GCF_003259725.1. Classification (NCBI taxonomy): domain Eukaryota; kingdom Metazoa; phylum Chordata; class Aves; order Strigiformes; family Strigidae; genus Athene; species Athene cunicularia. The sequence continues at coordinate 18,001,842 of NW_020799113.1, read as the reverse complement.
AGCGTGGTGCTGCAGGCCAGTGCTACCCCCCCAGCCACCCCTCCAGTGGGGATGGGCTCTTCTGCACCACTGTCTGAAGAAAGGAGAGCCCCCCAAAATGAGGATGTGCACCCCAACACCACAGGGCTGCACCAAAAGTGGAGGATGAGTGTGCAGGGCAAGGCTGCGGGGGAGGCAGGACAATTCCTAGATTTCTGGAAATCCCACACGTCACCCATGGAGGGGCTGTGCCGGATCTTGGGGCACGTGGTCATGGGCATCCCGTCACTTCGAGTGGGAATGGGCAGTGCAGCATCTGCACAGGACTGTGCATGGAGCTAGGATGGGAAAAGAGCCCGGAAAAAACTGTTTCCCAATCAGGGCATTTCCACTGAGTAATGAAGTCACCCGCAGCAGGGCAGGGCAGCATGAGCCGTGTTTTCCCCTGAAACACAGGCTTGCCAAAATTCTGGGTTGTAGGGCACGTGCTGGACACCAGCAGGGAGAAGGGACCTTGGGGGTTTTCCACATCGTCGCTTCTGATGCCCCAATTTCCCAGGGCTGGCAGGCAGTAGTTAATCCCGAGGCTGTGCCCATTTAAGAGGAGTACTGGGTCCAACTCCCGATTTTATGGCAGCTGTAAAGCAAGCAGAAGAACTGCAGCTGCTCAGCACAGGTTTCAGGGCTCAGAGCCCCCCACTTCCCCCATGCAGGCAGGGGACAGCATCTGATAGCTGCTCTCCATCACCCTGCTGTGGGGCATGGGGATGGGCACAAGGCAAAGCCATGGGGCAGGAGCGATGCAAACCCCGTGGAGACAGTGGGGCTGGAAGGATGCTGTGAGCCCCACTGGTTAAACCGCATGTTTGGGGATAAATCCCATTAGCAACATCTCCTTCACACTTGTTGCGGGCTCACCAGCAATGTTTTTACATGGTTGGCACATAAATCTCCTTGGGTAGGGAGGAATAAAGATAACCCTGCTATTTCCAGAATCGAGTTTGAAGCTCCAGAGCTGGTGCTGTACCCTGCCTGCGGCATCCTGCCCTGCCCTCCATTCAGCTGGCATAGGGATGTGCTTCACACCCATGAAGTGTGGGGTCATGGTGACATCTCAGGGGACGCCCTGGGGGAAGAGTCCTCCTGGAGCAAAGGGGTAGTCCCTGGGGACTGGCATCATGAGCAGCCAGTGGGCAGAGCTGCCCTTGGCTGTGCCAAAACCCTGGCGGAGTCCTGGCAATGGTGGCTGGATGGGTCAGAAAAGGTTTTGCATCTAAAAAGAGGCCACAAAGGCTGTTTTGGGGAGTATGGGGACAGGCAGGACCCCTCGTGTGTTGTGGGAAGCAGCACATTACCACGTGGCACCTGGGGTGCAGCGTCCTGGCAGCAGCGTGGCAGTGCTTGGGCAGGGTAAGCATCACCCACCAGCACTGGCATCACAACCCATTATGGACTTCCCAGCCCATCGCAGGCATCGCACCCTGGCACAGGCATTGTAACCTACTGCAGGCATGCCAGCCCACTGTGGACATTTTATACTGGCATGGGCATCCCATCCCATTGCAAGGCATTGCACCCTACCATGGCCATCAGAACACATCACAGCCATTGTGGACATTGCACCCCAGCATGAGCATCACACCCCATCATGAGCATCACACTATTGCAGGCATCGCTCTCCATCGTGGCCATCACACCCCACTGTGGGCATCACAATCCATCGTGGGCATCCAGCTCACTAGATGCTCCCTCCCAAAAGCACCTTGCCAGGCTGGCAGAGGAACAAGCAGGGTGGTTCTTCCAGTCAGTTCAAGTAAACTGCCAGGAGGAAAACTAAACCAGTTCCCTGTCACCCCAGCTGCGGTGGAAATGTTACCCCTGGAAATGGGCAGGGCTGCAGTGGTTATTACACTGTCAGTGAAGGCTTGTAATAACGAGCTGCTGATTAGCCCCGAGGATTTCTGGTGGAGGAGAGAGCATGGGATTTGCCCTTGGGTAACAACAGGGTGGAGGAAAAAAAAACCCTTATAAATTACCTTGTTGTGCAGAGAAAGTGTTAAAACGAGTCAGAGCTGCTGATGGAGAGGGCAGAGCCAAGATTGGAAGACAGGATCAAAAATAAGACGCAGGCTCTTTGCCATGACCCCCCAAACACGCTGCCCTCCCACTCCCCAGGGCAACCGCCCCATCCAACAGAACTGCCAGGTGCCTTACAGACCTTTATATACACATCACTTTATTTAGGTAGCTTATTACACCTCACAAGTGACAAACACTAAAGATATCTGAACACATATATAAAAAAACCCAACATACATAATAAGGTTATTCTTCTTTGGCCCCCAGATGTGCTGCTGGGGGTCCCTATTTGCAGCAGCTGCACTTGGCAGAGGGGGGCCCCTTGCAGACGCAGCCCTGTGCACACTTGGCACATCCCGCCGGGCAGCAGGAACAGCAGCCTGTGCAGGGGAGAAAAAAAAAAGTTGGGGACATTCCCAAGGGCATCTCAAGGTGGGGTTTGGGGGGATCCCATTGGGGATAGCTGGTTTAGAGACTTCCCAACGATGCCTTTTAGCGGCATCCCCATCCCTGGCGGTGTCTCCCCGGGTGTTTTTGCATCCGGAACTGGCACTGGGGATGCAGCAGGAGGGTGTGGGACCCCCAGAGGCTCGTCGGGCCCCCGCAACCCCTCTCTGTGCAAACCCTCTTACACACAGCTCTGCCCGCGGCTGATGGCATCGGGAGCAGCCGGAAGAAATCTCGGCACCCGTTTCCTCTCGGGGCATCCCCTTGCGCCGAGCCTGGGGCGCCAGCAGGGGTGTACGCTGAGTTTTGGATTATACCAGGGGGCTTATCTTGCCTGGCAGCAGGGGAGGGATGGAATTCACCCTGAGCTCCTTTGGGAGCAAAAAAATACAGGAGGAATAAACTCAACTCTTGATAATGCTGAGCCTGATTTGATTCAGCATGTCCCGGGATGTGTATTGAAAACCCCCCCGGATGTTTCTGCCCCACCCCGCGGGACCCCCTTTACCTTTTTTGCACGATGTGCATTTGCAGTTTTTGCATTTGCAGTTGTCCCCACAGGTGCAGGTGCCACCTAAAACACAGAGAAAATGAGAAAAAGTGTTGAGGGGAGGTGGTGGGAGGGGGTCCGCACACCCCCGGGGATGCTCCGGGGCGAGGCCCGCGTCGCCGCC
>NW_020799113.1:17990866-17998613 GCF_003259725.1 Athene cunicularia | reverse complement strand
GTGTGTGTGTGTGTGTGTGTATATGTGTGTGTGTGTGTGTATGTGTGTGTGTGTGTGTGTGTGTGGTGGTGGGGTGACAGGGTTGTGGTCCCTGCCCCAGACCCTGCCTCGGCTCTGACACACTCCCCGCGAGCAGGACCAGCAACAAGCTGGACTGGCCTGGCCAGAGCCTGTCATGCCCTCCCAGCGCCCCAGGACGGCGGCACCCACGTCCCCTCGGCGCCACGCATGGCACCTCGGGGGCCTCGTCTCCTTCCCAGCTGCAGTACTCTGTCCCACTCGTCTGAATTAGTTTCCGTGTGCCATTAGCCGGGTGTGCAGGGGAGGAGGGTGGCGGGCAAGATGCCATCACCCCAGTCAACTCCTCCAGCGGGTTTTACCCACCCACTCGAAAGAGCCGTGAGGGTTTGGGGTGGAAGGCACGAAAAAAAAGATGTTTTCTGAAATATTGGGTGTGGGGAGGTACTGGCAGGAGGCATTGCCAGCTATGGAGCATCCTTCCTCCTCACCCCTGAGGTTTTCGTGTGCTCCCTGGTGTTGGTGGTACCCCATCCCAGCTGGCCTGTGCTCTGAAAACTGCTTTGGTATTTTTTTTTATCCTGGCTGGGCTTTTGCCTGCGGTTCCTGGCTAAGGCGGTTTGTTGGAGGTGATGCTAATCCAGCCGAAACAGCGGGCCAGGGAGTATTTTTACCACCCAGCTGTCTGGGCATGTTTGGAGCTTGTTGGGTGACCTGATGGGGAGCCGTGCCAGCGCCCCGACTCGGCGTCTCCTCCAGCCCAGCCAGGCCAGGGTGGGAAATTGGTACATAAAAGCCTGAGGAAAGCAGAGCTGATGGGCCCCTTCCTCGCCCCCACCACCCCAGCAGTGGCTCACTGGTGCCCCAGCATGCCAGCCCTGCTGTTGTGTGAGCGTCACGCTGCTGCTGATGCACCAGAACGTGATAGCGAGGACGGTGCCAGGGATCAGGCACATGCCAAGGGTGTCAGTCACTCCCGCGGGAGCAGGGAACCACAAACATGCCAGAGAACACACATGCAGGGGACCACCCACCAGCCCTGGCTATGGCCCCCTACGCTGTGGGTGTCACGGCAGAGGAGGGGCACCTCCGCGGGGTCCTGCACATGCTCTGCTCCTGAAATAACCAATCAAGCACTCCTGCAGTGCAGGAATACGCCCAGGGATGTGCTTCCAGCTGTGTTGTGATGGATGCATGGGGAACAGCAATGCTACCACAGCATCTGCTGTGTCCTCCCACACCGCCTGGCACCCTTGGCCACCCAGGTTTAGCCATGGTTGTTGGGAGACTGCCCCTGTCCCTGGCTGGTTGGTGGCGTAGGGATGTGGGGACACATGGCCCCTCCAAAGCGGTCCCTCTCCTCCAACCTGGGGGAAGGAAGGCAAAGCCCATGCTGGGGGAGCAGAACAATTTTGGCTGCACTGTGTAGTCTCTGCCATGAAAGGACATGGTGGAAGAAAAGCCCTCCAGCCCCTGTTCTCAGCTCAGACCCCAGTCATTTTTCCCTTCTTTCCTTCCTTTCTTTGCACAAAGGATAAAAGCATCCTCCAGATGATGCAGGACTGGGGGTCAGGGCTCTGGGAGGTCTTGTATTGCTCCCGGTCCATTATATAATTAATTTGGGATAGGGCTGGAACAGTGGGCTGTCAGTTGGACACTCATGAGCCAGGCCACCTCCAGGAGCAGCACGTAATTGGGGTGATGAGCTGCAGAGCCAGGACCCTGGGGAGACCTTTCTGCTGCTTAAATACCCCCTGTTACAAAGCCCTGTCAGCCCCAGTTTGCCTTCTGGCCCCTGCCCTCCATTTGCTGGGAGAGCTTGGGGTTTCCCCGTTATTTAAATAAGCTTGATACTACTCCCCAGAGCCAAGCAAAATGGGTAGGATCCCTGAGTGGCAATTATTCGCCAGCCCTTGCCATGGCAGAGCTGTACCCCTTGGGGGCTGTGTCCCCTGCATGGGACTCTTGGCTCTGTCCCCAGACACATCCGTGGCAATCACGCTGAGACTGCCGTGCAAATTAACGTGGGTGAGTCAGCGGGGTGCTCTGGCGCTCCAGGCAGAGCCGGAGATGATACTCACTGGTGTGATGGTGATGACTGAGCCAGGTGATGGCTCTGCAGGGCATGGCAGGGATGGGGCTTCCTGGGAAGGGGGGAAGTAGGCTGACAACCTTTCAGGAAGATGTGGTGGAGGCACCTGTCCCTCGACAGGCACCTGTGGCACCCTAGGTGACGAGAGTGGATTGCCAAAAGCCATGGGATGGTGCTGGGGATGGTGCTGGCAACTGGCAATGACTCAGAGCTGGTGCCAGAAGGAGGAACGGGCAGCAGCTGGCTCCCGAGGAGGTGACTTGGCACAGGTAGGCCCTGACTTCCCGCTGAAGGATGTGCTGCTCCAGTCACCCACGGTCACACCGCAGCATGTGATGAACCTGCTTCTGCCTCTGGTTGCCCAGCACATCGCCTTCAGGGGACCCTGCGGACAGCTACAGGTTTCCCTTTCCCCTCTCTGAGGGCACGTGTCTCCCCAGAGCACTCGCTCCAGGCTTATTGTCCCCTCATGAGCAGTGCCAGGTTCTGTGACCTGTTGTTCACCCAGATACAACGTCCCACACAGCTGCGGGGCTCCACTGGCAAGACATCACGGCTCAGATCGGTACAGACCGCGGGCAGGGATGCCAGGAAGCTGCGAAACCAGTGTGGGCACAACACAGAGACCCTGGGGGACAGTGCCTGGGGGTACACTGCCCCTTGCTGTTGCCTACTGCTTTCCAGGCAGGGTGCTGTGCCCCACGGCACCCCAGCTGTGCAGGACACTCCTGCGTGCCCCCAGTGCTGTAGCAGCAGTGGAGGCAGTGCAGCTCTACTTGCTCCAGCTGCCTGTTTGTGTTGGGCCCTGGACAGGAGAGCCACGGCCGTCCAGGGCTGAGGATGCAAGGAGCCATAACCCACCTGGGAGCAACCTTTCAAAGCAAAACAGAGAAAATAAGGGGTCTTGTGCATCTCCCCTAGCATCCAGAAAACACGCAGCAGGCTTGAAACACTGAAAGCCAGCAGGAAACCACGGGAGCAATCGTTACTTAGAAAGCAGGCTTGGCTTTTATTCGACAGGTATCACAGGTTATTATTTGCTGATGATAAACAAGTGTTTAAAACACGGGAAATAGGTGCTGACGTCGTTTTGTTTTGCCAGCGCTTGCCAGCCCTTTGGCAGAGGAGGAAGAGGGTGAATCACCCCTTGCCTGCCCTGGGAAGCTGTTCCCAACCGCTCCCCATGTACATAGGCAAAGCCTCGGAAACCATTTGGGAGTGAAACTGGATCAGTGGGGTGACCTCATGCTGTGGAAGCTTCTTTCTTTTTCCCAAAAAATGGTGAGCAAAAACTTGTTCTGGTCTCAGTGGCAGACATGAGCTAAGCCCATTGTCTGTTTTCCCTCCTTGCTCCTTCCCCAGGAGCTGCCTGCTTTCCTGCCAACTCCTGCCTGCACCTTGATCGCAGCTTTGGGAAAATATATCCCAGCTGGTGCTTCTCCAGGTGCTCAGCTATCAGCAAAGACATGGTGTGTCTCCATTTACCTGGACAAATGCCCCCTTTGATGGGATTTGCTAGCCCACAATCACATCTGTAGCAACAGAAACACACCTTTGGTGAGGGTCCGCTCACAGCGGGAAGGGGATGAGCAGATTTTCATTAAGTAGGAGTTGCACTGTGTGCAATGCTGCAACTCTTTCACAACCCTGCAGCATGCTTTGATGTGGGCTCTTTGGGAGCCGCCTTGCAACCCAGCCGGCTGCACTAGGGCTGGGGCTCCCAAGCCCAGGTTTCTGAGCCCGGCTCAGCCACTAGCTCGTCCTATGGCTCCGGGCAATGGCTTGAAATTTATTCCATATTTCTTATCTGGAAATGAGCTATCAATATTACCTTTCCCTTGAAAAATAGTGCAGAGTGTGTTGTGATTTGCTAATTATTTATTCCTAGGGGGAAGGAAAAGGAAGAAGTGATGAACCGATGGTATGCAGTTGGGTCCAGGAGGGTGAGCCTGACCCCACAACCTCCCCACAGGTTTTGGGGTGTGCACCCCGAGGAACCCTGGCACAAGGCAGGAGCTCCCGCCTGGCAGTACGGGGTTTTGGGGCCAGGCGATGTATGTTCAGGCACGTCTGGAAGATGAAAGGGCTGATTCCTCTTTTGATCATGAAATTCTCATAAATGTTAATGGCAATTACTTCGAGGTCTAACAAGGGCAGAATTGCAGCCCCCAAGGGGAGGAAGGGGGTGAGGACCAACAAAGCTTTGTCTGGGAAATAAAAGGGCTTCAATTTACCTTGTCCCCCACCTGTGAGAGCAGGGTACCAGTGGCTCAGGGGCTGCCTAGCATTCCTGCAGACCATCCCAGGAAAGGGGGTCCCCAGGTGTCTCCCACCTTGCCCAGCACTGCTGGCACCTGCATGGACAGCCTTTAAGCACCACCTTAACTCTAGGCATCATTTTAACTCACAAATTTAATGCCTTCCTATTGTACAATTTGGATTGTCTTTTTCTTTGTGTTTTTCCCCCCCTATATCTTCCCTTCCTTTTTGCGTCTTTCAGGTTCCCACAGACTTCAAACTCACCTGCTCCAACTACTCGCCACCTCCCCCGGCTGAAACGTGACCTGAAGTTTCCAAGTATCGTTACCTTGGGCATATTTAATTATTTTATTCCCCTTTAGTTGCTAATTAGAAGCCAAGAGTAGAGGGGATGAATAATCCCCTGGGATGTTGAGTAGACACTTGCCTGAGCTTGCAAAGAAAACACCAACCCCCTTGGTATAAAGGCATGAAATAAAAGGATATGATATTTTCCTTGATGTCTTCATAGCCCTGCTCCTGAGATCCAGAGATCATGGTTGTTGATCCTGGGAATGATTCATGCAACGGCTCTTCCCATCCCCATCCAAACACATCTCCCATCCCATCCCAGGGATGTGTATGGGATGGGGGGAGAAACGCTGCTCTGGCTCAGACAGAAAACCTGGGATGGGGAAAGAGAAAAGCCCCTGCAGACAGCAGAGCTAGTTTGCTGCTGTTCAGGCAGCCTCAGTCTTCATCTTCAGAAGTATTTAGGTGTGTAGATGCAATTGTTCATCCCTCTGCACTCCCTCCAGCCATATTATCCTCTCCTCGAGGGCTGAGGATGGTTATTTTTGCCAACATTCTTCCAAACTTTATATCTGAGTTCTCCTCAGGGTTTAGCATCTTGCCACAGGAGACCAAGCAGGAGGATCCCTTGCCAGGCAGATTAGGACATTGTGAATTTTCGGCTAGATTTGAGGTCTTTGCCAAGAAACAGCTCCTGAGTGGGTGACGATCCTTGCACTTGTGTTGTCATGGCCAGCTTCTCCGTGTAACCTGCCTAGAAAGTCAACAATTGGTGCCAAGAATGTTTTGATTATATTATATTATATATAGTATATTATATTCATAGACTCATAGACTGTCTCGAGTTGGAAGGATCCCATAAGAATCATCGAGTCCAACTCCAATATGTTATATTATGATTTTTATATATATATATCTATATCTATATATATTTATATTCCCCTAGGAGCTAGAAAAGAGCAAACACTGGTCATAGAGCATGGCCTTGGCAAGGTTGTGCAGAGCAACTACAGGGTCATGCAGGAAGGCAGACAGTGATGATCTCTTGCTGGATATTGTGACCCCTGCTCAGGTGGCACAGTCAAGTCACCCCTCAAGTACAGCCACACCAACCCCAGCTGTGGCTGCACAGCAGCAATACCTGGGGGCTCAGTGAGGATTATATGGGATTTTCCCCCCTATAAAAGTGTGGAAAGGGAAGGGTCCCTGTTTCAAGCGCTGCTGGGTGGCTGCAATGTGAGCAGGGTGGTCACCAAACTCAGGACTGGATGCTGTACATGTAATATAGAAATGAAGGGAAACGATTTCAATTATAAGAGTTTCAGAGCTAGCAAATTGAATGAGGCAGCTGTAACAGGCAGCATAATTTAACCCTGTTGCAGACACACCAAACCCAATATCATAATTAGAGATGCAAAGTAATATTTACAGCCCAGATCATATATATTTAGTGAGAAGTTGGAATTTTCATCTGTTTGCGATTTTACCACCCTAAAAAGGTCCCTGAGCTCAGTTTTTTTTCCCCCATTTTGGGTTTGTAGAGCCTGGCAGAGTAATACTGGAAGGAGAGCCGGGGATTTTCCCTGGGAGGCAGCAGCATTTGCTGTGCTTGAGCAACAGCCGTTGCCTGCCTGGGTTCACGCTGGTGCTTTGCATTTGTTCTCTGGTACCCAAACCAGCACCCAGGAGGGGAGACCCACTGCAGAGTTGGCACCAAGACCCACACTCACCCAAAATGGATCCACAAAGGGGAAAAAAACAACTCCTCTTTAATATGCCACACGTGGTTGCTGCCTTGTTATTCACAAGTATAATGGCACATTGATAGAGCTGCCAGGAAAACTTGGTAAAAACAATTTTAAAAAGACAAAAAGGCAGTTGTCACATTTGGAGTCGCGTGATCCGACTCGAGCACTGCCTTTGAGAGCCCTCCTTCGCATGCAGGGCATGGATGCTGCTGCCGGCCAGGGCTTGGCTGATGCACAAATAGGGAAGTGCCTGTCAGCTTTCCTAGAAATAAATGAACTTTTGCCTCAATCCAGTGGCCACCGCAGGGAAGGACGGTTGTTCCAGTGCATCTTTTTCCAAACCTGCCTCTTGCTGGGATGGGGGGTGATAACGTGCCAGTGGATGGCAGGTGCCAGATTTGGGCACTGGTTGGAGAGCGCCGTGTATTCGCGGCACCTGTGAAGGTTATCATGTCAAAATTCTTAATACTCAAAATAATGTAAGAATTTCTAAAATCATGACCTTGAGCCAGGTTTACCTATCCAGCCTGTGGGCAGGCAGGGGGCAGTCACTGTGAGGAGAGGGGACCCTGGAGACCCGTAAGGGTCTGGGTACCAAAATCTACACTGGGATGGGGACGGGCATCAGCAGTTACGCTGCAGCTCGGTGGGGGTTTGCGCTCTGACCCCTGCCTTTCCAACCTCCTCCCGGCACCCTGACAGCTGGGTTTTGTACAAACTGATGCATAAGCCCATAAAACAGCAGCCCCGATGCTTTGAGGCCGCTTTTTCCCGGGCAGGACGGATCGTTTTAACACCGGGTTTGGTTTCATTGGCTTGCTGCTTCTCGATTCCTGCTATTCTCGGGTTACAGCTGAGTGCCGGGCTCGGTGAAGCGTGAGTAATGGGGAGCGTGGCGGCTGGTGGGGCAGCGAGGTGTGAGCCTGAGGACAGTGAGGGGCTGCTCGGCCCAAACTGGGTGCTGACCCCGCAAGGTTGCCGGGGCTGGGTGATGGTGTGGGTGTCGGGGACCTGCAGCCGCTTGGTGGCCCACAGCCTCTGTCCTCCCGCCCCCAGGTTTCTCCCCCTGCCCCCTTGCCCCTCCCACTGCCCCCTCAGTACTTCCAGTCTTTCCCTCGATCTCTGCAAAAGTCCCCCCTAGTCGCACACCTTCCAGTTGCCCCCCAGCTCTCCTAACTGCTCCCTGCACACCAAACTGCCCCCCAGCTCTCCTGACCTCTGCATTTGCACCCCAGTCCCACAAACCAGCTGCCCCCCGGTACCTGCAGTCACCCATCTCCCCTGATCTCTGCCCCCATTTCCCCCTAGCCCCCCCAGTCCCACACCCCACTCCCCCAGC
>NW_020799113.1:17958039-17990816 GCF_003259725.1 Athene cunicularia | reverse complement strand
AGGGGGGGGTGCGGTGCCGGCGGTGTTGCGGAGGTCACAGCGTGTCTCTGGGGTTTTGGCTGGGCGGAGCAGCCCCGGTGCCCGATGTCCGCAGCAGAAAACGGCCTTAACGCCTGCCAGCTCCCCTGCCCGCCGCTGGGAGAGCCGAGCGAGGAGCAGGGCTCGCCCGCTTCTCCTCTGCCCCTAGGCCCGGCACCTGCGGCCGAGGCACCGGACCTGCCCGCAGGCGTGGGGACGCGGCACGGGAACCTCTGCTCGGTGACAGCAGGGAGCTTGCGAAAATTAATAGCTGGTAACCCGAGTCGCCGAGGAAACTTGCCCACTTTCTACGGAGAATGGAATTTTTTTTTCAAGCCGTGGGTTTCTGTGACACTCGTGAGCCTTAGCGCTGCTACGGACTAAGCTCGGCACTATAGAGGAAGCCGTGCTGTGGTTCTCTAAGTGATGCCTTGCAGGAACAGAAAACTTGTGTGCACGCCGTTTGAGTTGGAAAAACAAATAAACGAGGGTTTAAGTACAACTGAACTAATAAACACAACATAGTTGGAAGCATAAACCCACAGAGGCAGTTAGGTTGCTGTAAATACAAACGTGGTTCATTGGTGATGTTCCCCAGCATTATTTTATTTAGAAGCCTTTAGGAACAGCATAGAACAGGCTTGTTCAAGAGACAGACTATACAGCCATAAAGTAAAGGCTATTAAACATAATATCCCGTGATTCCCTGACTCTGCTTCAAACAATTACAGTGACTGGACATCAGTCAGTGAGAATAGAAACTTACTTATCACAGGCCCCTTTTTAAAATAACCATGTTCACCTACAGGTGGAAGTTACAGATAAGTACCAGGTAAATTGTCCTAAATGTCTGTGGTGTTTTGGTAACACTGTTACCAGCTGTATATCATTTGTTTGGTTTGTTCTTGGTCCCTGTGGTTTGCTCTTTTGCCTTTCTCTGAAGACTGCTCAGTTGCCATTTTCAGAAACAAAACAGTGGTGGCACAACTCTGCTGGCCAGAGCAGGGTTTCTCCTGCTCTTTCTCTTCTTTGGTATAGTTTAAAAAGAAAATAATTGTCAGAAACAGTATTATCAGCAAAAACCCCATTCTATTATCCTCACTTTGACTGAGTGAATGCCGTTCTTCCCCATTGCAGTTACCCAAGGCAGCCTCTGATGTTTGTATACAAACACATACATGCTTTGTGGTAACGTTTACATCTTTGTTTCTACAGGTTTTTATTCATAACCCTCATGCCCGAGGGCAGAGAACAAGCACAAACCGAATGGTGCAAAGTAGCCAAGATTCGGACATCTCTCTTCTCAACATTAATCAAGGGATCACTTGTCTAGCTTCGGGAGTGCTGAACCCTCAGCTTGGTTATGATTGTCTTCTGGTTGGAACACAGACTAACTTACTGGCTTATGATGTATATAATAACTCGGATTTGTTTTACAGAGAGGCAAGTTAATTTAACTGCTTTTTTTAGTATCTTGATTTTTTCTTTCCATTCTCGAGATCACAGTTTTGACATTATTTTGTCAATGAATTATACTTTTGTTCTTTGCATTAGATATATTACTGTATTCAGAACATCTTGTCTGTAGAGTATCTGGAATATTTGAAAAGAAATACGAAACTAATGTATATCTGTGTATGCACATGTGCGAGCAAATTTTCATGTGTCATACACGTCACCTAGCAAGACAAAATTTTAAAAATGTAATAGGTATTCAGAGTTCAGCTAAACTGGTGGTGATAATACTGGAAGCTCTCTATTTGTGTACTTCGATGTCTCATTGTCTGCCATTTCTTTTTCCTTTAATGTTTCTGTAGGTATCAGATGGAGCCAATGCAATAGTTCTTGGAAAGCTGGGAGATATTGCATCTCCACTTGCTATTATTGGTGGAAACTGTGCCCTGCAGGGCTTTGATTATGAAGGAAATGACCTTTTTTGGACGGTAAGGCTACACATAATGCTTCTGATGTTATTACAAGATCCTTTCAATGTCACTAATTCCTTTTGATTTTTTGTTTTTAATCCACTAAATACTAATTTGGTTGTTGACCTTTCTTAGTTTATCTTAGACCTAAAACCACTTTGGTCATGTATTCAGTGCACTCAGATGTTGCTTAAATGTTGACTATGTCAGTTGTTCTGTTGCAGTTGAGATCATAAAGATAGTTTAGCTTCTGACAGCTGTCATCAGTACTGAGGACTGTCTTTCTCATTTTAGGTTACTGGGGACAATGTTCGTTCATTAGCACTGTGTGACTTCGATGGTGATGGCAAAACAGAGGTTTGTAACCATTTACGTGTGAATTCAGCTGTTTTCCTGGTCTAGTAGTGAAATATCTGACTTATATTACCAGTTAAAAGTGATCCCTGCATGTAAGTTGTGCCTTTTTCAGACTCTGGTCTGGCAAAGACATGCACAAATGCTCAGCCCATGAACAGGGAGCAGCACTGGTCTCTGGCACTACTTGGAGTGTGTAAAACTAGACATGTCTGGAATCTTTACAGCATTACTGCCTTGCTTTGGTGAATTATCATCAGTTGCAAGGCATCTATTTTGGTGTTACTTCTTGAACATGGTTATGATACTTTTTTTTAATTTCAGTGAAACATCTTACATGTGAAAGTGAGCTCTTAAAAAGCTGTGCTGTGAAGAGCTTTACTTACAGCTGGTAAAATCAAGGGATCTGTCTTCACATCCAGTCCTGTTTCTTCATAGTGACATGGGGAAATGAAATATTCTTTGCTTTTATGATTTAAAATGAAGGTAACTTGTAACAAGCATCTCACTGATAAGATGTGAGACAAACAGTAGGAAACAGCTGTTGTTCTGATCATGCAGGCTGCAAGGGATGGATGAAGTTGTGAATTTGTACAGCATTCTCTTGTAAATGTTCTTCAAATCTGAATGAATCGAAGGATCATGCTTAGAAATATGAATCTGTAAGAAAAGTCATGGCTTCCTAGTATATGTCAGATGCAAGTAAACATGATGTTAAATCACCTTGCTAAAAATACATACTTCTGTCATCTGTCTTTTAATCATAATTAATTAAGCTTTTCTCTTTAGTTCCCCAAAAATCCTTGTGGAATGTTTACTTGGACTATGTAATGCTTATAGTGAGGTGTAAAGGGCCTCTACACCTTTTATGTGTTTTTTATAAATACTGAACTCATACAGACCCTTTGCTTGATCTTCAGGAAGTGGAAAAAAATCTCAGGTTTTCCAATCACACAGCTTCTCTTAGGGTGTATTTTTTTTTAAAGTTCCGAAAGGTGGTTGTAGACAGGTGAAGACTATATAAAAATTCAGAAACCAGGAAACAGATCTATGGCACTAATTGTAAATGTTTTGCACTTGTGCTTTTAAGTGTTTTTTTGTTGTTTTGCTTCTTTTTTCTGCTTGAGAAAGGTTCATCCTCAGCAGTTGGTGTAATCTGATGCTACTTTGAGCTAAGCAGAGTTGAATGCATTATCCAGCTAACTTACCCTGCTCATTAGTCCAGCACACATTTGCTGAGGTTTTTTTTTAGGTTCTTTTTAATCTTAGTTATCTAGGTGGCTTTTTTTTTTAGTGGCTTTTATGAAACTGCCTCTGGTTTGAAATAGAACTTCTGAGAAAATGCACAGACACATCTTTTTAAATTGTTGTTTGTCACTTTGTGTCTTATCTGATAAATGGGTGTGCTAGCTTCATTTCTGGTTTTCCTGCCCCAGTAAAAACATGTCTACATTTAAAATTGACTGATTTTAAAACTGCATGAATATATTTCTGTCATTTAGCAGCTAACAAAACTAACTTCTTGTAGTTGCTGTCCTCCTTGGGATTTTAGATTGATACATGTTACTGTCTTCCATCTTGCCAAAGATTTGGGGGAAAAAACTTTTTCCTAGTTTTTTCAAATTCTGGTCCAGTGCATTGCAAGTCACTGAGGTGGATGAGTTGAATCAAACTAAATGACAAAAAACATCTAGGCACCTCTGAGAAATGCAGCATTCTCAGTAACTGTTTGAGGATTCTGTGTTTTTTGCTGGTCACTTTTTGCTGATAGTTGTGATTTGTCAAGAAATCTGTACCTCTTATGTATGCTGTGTTGTAAATTGTTTCAACAGCTACTGTAAGCTTAGCTTGGTGTAATTTAGTTTGTCATAATTTGAAGCATCTTTCTTTGGAAGAAAAAAAGCCTTTAGCCTTTAAAAAATCCAACTTTGATAAGGATTTGTGTCTATTCTGCCAAGTAAAGATGGAATTTAATCTGTTCCAGTGGGGAGAGGTACTATTAAGTTTTAAACTTTCATTTATAATTCTGGTTGTCATTGATTTGATGGATGACTTCATGGGCAAGACACTAAACAGATCTGTTCCTTGGTTTCTCAGTTTGCAAAATAGAAGCTGTGACTTGTCACCATCTTTAGAAAGTGCTTTTTCATGGGCCTCCTTTTCAATTCATACCTTCTACATGCTCAACTAGGAAACAGGAAAAGAAGCAAGATATAAGAAATTATAAGAACTGAGGATGACCCAATGTAGTGCTGTTGTCCTATTTGTATAATAATTTACATGAAGTTAAAGCCCATTTTGCCCATGCTTTGCAGTAGTGGCAGCCACCATTTAGCTTAGAGGAGCAGTGGTGGTTTGATACTTGGATTCATTGGTTTTGAGTTTTTTTAAGTGAGAGCTGTTCAGTGGTAAGCAATGATTATTTTTTCCCAGCTGTTTGCTCACAGGCTAGTAACTGGGAGTCACTGTTTCTTTGCACCCTTGTAGTACAAGTCAGAGATGAGCTGCAAGTCTCCTGCTCCAACACAGGCAACAAACTATTTCCGATGTGTATAATTGCAGTTATGAATTAGAACACTGAATCTTCTACAGTAAGAAATGAACATAGCCCTGATGTTCCAAAATACTTTTCTTGTTCCTATCCCAAATATTTCACTACGCTTTTGTTGAGTCTAGCTTGACAGGACAGTAAAAAGGTATAGCTAATATACTTTATTGATGTATTGATCAAAGGGAGACTTCTGAAATCTTGTCTTGACAGAGGCTACCTTTTGTTCTACTGGCAACTTTTCATGCAGCTGTTAAAACGCTTTGTTGTTGGACCTGGAATATTTATTTACCCTCTGGGTCCTGGAGTATGTCCTTTTTATTTCATCAGCTTGAATGACTATTTTTAAGGTAAACTTTTTTTTTCTCTAGCTTCTTGTTGGCTCTGAAGATTTTGACATCCGAGTGTTTAAGGAAGATGAGATTGTGGCAGAAATGTCAGAGACAGAGGTAAATTACATCTAGCTAATGTTTATTATAATTGCTGATGGAGCTTAAAGTATTGTGTACCGTAAAGTTACTCTGGTTCAAATTTATTGTGTAGTTAAAGTTACTTAACTATTTGGCTTTGTACCTATTCTGCTAGAACTGCAAAAGTTGGAGTTTAATAATGTCTTTCATTATGCGTGGGTTTCTTTGCTTTGTTTATTTACAAACCTTTCACCAGGATGCAAAATGTAACTATTGTTTGACTGAAAGTCAGGAGCCCTGTCCAGAGGTGATTAAGGTTATTGGATTGTGATGAAGCTCTTAGTGCCTTCTGAGCAAAAGAAGGTCTTCTGCAGTTTTCCTTAAATGCCTTGACACAGTCATGATGAGGTAACATGCCTGTATGTATCCAGACAGTGCGTGGCAGGGTAGAAGGGGATTGCCCAGGCAAAACTGGAGGTTTATATTGCAACTGGAGTTATGCACTGGCTGTATAAACAGGGCTGCAGTGCCTAAAGTATGGGGTAGATAGGTTTACTGAGGGGTAAATAAAAGGTGTGGGAATTGCTCTTTAGCTTAAGAACTGAGAGAAGATCCCTGCTTAAATTTTGGTTCATTGGAAGGGAGTAAAATACCCTTATTGTTGCACTCAGGAGTTTTCTTAACCTTTTCATGAGCCTTCTGGGCCCAGTGTAGAGTAAGGACATGTTACAGACCTATGTCCTTGACAATCTGAGGTCTCCCCACTGCCCAAGTTGGGACTAAAAGGCTTAGCTATTAAACCACTTAGGAAGACCTATAGAAGACAAATCCAGGCAGTGTTCTAGTAAAGGAAGCTGTTGCTATAGCTAGAATTGGAACTGAGCCTCTAATTTGTTCTGCTGTCTGCACAGTAGCCAGTCTAGAGTCATGTTGTGATTTCTAGTTAAAGGGAAGTTAAAGGTCCATCATGCTGATGAGTGATTTATTTCCAGATCCACAGTAGAATTGTCTTTAAATTCCCACTTGCAGAGTCTTAGGAGGCCTGTAAACAATTCTAATGTTCTAGTTTATAAGGACATAGCTGCACCTAAACTTTTCATTTTAGGAAGGTAAATTCAGAGGACAATGAATGGCTTTATACATTGTGCTTGTTTTGGAAGACTCAAGTAGTTTCCTTTTTTTGTGTTTAATCACTTACTGTGGTGAAACTGAAGCCATAGACTGTTGTGATTCTTGAATTTATAAATGGAATGGACAGTTGGGTATAAAGGGAGTATTGCTTCCTTCTGAGATTCTGACTATTGCTGGGGTCTTCTATCCTTACTGGGTGCTCACAATTTAGAGGGTTTTGATACTTGAAAAAGGCTTTGTGGAGGATTGTGAGAGGGAAGAATAAATGGTTTGGAAACCTTGTTTTACAGTAAAAAAAAAAATCAAGTAGCACAGTCAGCTGAGTTTAATTAACAAGCTGGTGAAGGATTTAATTTAAGGAAATCTCCTGTGCTACACTGTGCAGAAGACCAGACAGATGTTTGTGCTTGTTCCTCCTGGCATTAAAATCTCTAATCTTAGTGCATGGAAAAACCTGCATTTCCAAGCACTGAGAGCCCTGGCTTAATAAAGAATTGTAAGGTAACGGGTCTTAAAAGGAGTGAGAAACAGGCCGAACTATGGCTCTTGGGTCTTTCCCTGGAGCTGTTACTCATTCAGGTAATACCTGGCCTGGTATTCTGATTGTGTTCCAAAGAAGTCCAACTGTGGGAGCTGTTAATTTTTATCTTGCTAATCTTGGGCAGATTTTCTACCTATAATATCTCTAGGGCTTCCCCAACCCATGTAAAGTTGAGCTCTTTGGCATCCTCAGCTTCTGAAGCTTAAGAACGTTGTGTGTTTAGAGGAGGTTTTCAGTGATAATGTGTTAGCACTGATGACCACAGGAATCCTATGAGCAGTTGTGTTGCTGCTTGTGGTAGGAAATGTTTGGTCAAAGTACACAGTTTGAGGGCAATTCTGCAGTCTTTGCTCAAGTGCATCTTAATGCTGGCAGTGCATCTTGTGTGAGGAAATCCTACAAGGTCATTTCAAACTGATTTTTTAAATAGTTTCTTCGGTACTTAATACTTCCTACAATAGATTTATTTACCATTTAAGTGTTGTACAGTTCACATGATAGTTTGTATAGTCTGTTCTCTGTTACTTGAAGATGTGGAAGTTTTCCCTCCTCTGTCCTCTCTCTCCCTCCTTTCCCTCCCAAGACGATTACTGCCCTTAGCCCCATGTACGGCAGTCGGTTTGGCTACGCTCTGTCTAATGGCACGGTCGGAGTTTACGACAAGACAGCCCGCTACTGGAGGATTAAGGTTAGTCCTGTGTTGGAATATCATCATTGAAAGCTCCTAGGAAATTTGGTTCCTAATCTCCAGTTGTTCAGAAGTTATCCTGACTCCTTAGATGAATTTAAAATTTTCTACTGAACACAGAACTTAATATAGTTTTGTCTTACAAAGTCTACCTATTTTTATAGATACATGCAAAATGAATACCGTATCAATTCCTTCACTGCTTTTGGGACTGTTGGTGATGGCTTAAACAACACTGATACAACTGTACAACTAGGGATGCGTCAGCTTTGCAGGGTTGTTTAAGCAGCAGAGGTGCAAAAGAGAAATTTGAGTTCACTGTTAGAAAATGCCTCTGGCTGTATTGTTGAATCAATAAACTTTTTCAGAGACTGAATTAATCTTGCAATGTCTATGTTTGAAGCTAATTTTTCACATCAAGAGCAATTTGCTGATGTAGCAAATCTTATCAACAAGATCCTTTCCTGATGCTCATTTTAATATTCTTAATATAACACAGAACAGTCTAATCGTAATAGGAGAAAGGATTCCTTAGGAGGTGGCAGGAAGAGGCTTAGTGGTCTCATTTTATGACACCATTGAAGCCCTGACCTTTTTTTTCTAGACTGTTTGGCTTCTTGCACTTTGTTTTTGTGAATTCTAATCATCTGCTTGGAGGAGAACTTATTTAAACGAAAGATCAGACCCTTTGAGAGCAGTGGAGTAGATTTGTAATGCAAGGGCTAAGATTTCAGGTGTGTGTGTGACCTTAGAGACAGTGATGCTCAAACTTCCCGTTGAGACATTTTTGTATTCCTTTCTGTAATCTTCGTAGCTTCATATTCCAGTGTCTTGCATGTGTCAGGCATGTGCAATTTCAAAAACATACCCAAGCTTAATTTGTTCTTTGTTTTCTGTTCTCAGTCTAAGAACCATGCAATGAGCATACATGCATTTGACCTGAACTCTGATGGTGTGTGTGAGTTGATCACCGGCTGGTCCAATGGGAAGGTGAGTTTATACAGGGGGGAGTGAGGACCTGTAAATCTGAAAGCTCTGTTTGAACAAGGCTGATAAGTGGTCTGAAGGAGAACAGCTGAAAAATTAAAAAGACTTGAAAACCGAGGGCTGAAGAACTATTGCAGTAAACCTAGTTTGGCTGGTGAATCCTGTGCCAAGTGCAAGATCAGAGAAAAGCTGCTTCCTCTGCTTAGCTCAGAGTCAATTGCTAAGGTGTGGTAAGTTGTTTCTGTGGTAGCAGAGATCATGTGCCACATCCTAGAGCTCCTGAGTGTCTCCTTTCAGCTGTCTTGAGGACATGCTAATAATCCTCTGCAGTGTTTCCTGAATGTTCTCAAACTACAGGGAGGACAAAGCAGTTATGTAACAGGAGAACAGCGTCGGTCTTGACTATGGCAAGATTAATCAAGCTTTATTTCATTTTATGTAAAGGCATTCTATACAGCTCAGTCTTAGTCTCTTAAGCCTGTTGCTTGGTGTTCCCCTTTGTCAGAAATGACTGTACTAGCTGCCAGATCTCTCCTGGTCACAGCTTGCCAGGTTTTTTTGTAAAGCTATGCTTCTTTTTTCACACCTCTCATTACTCTCATTAGCCTGAGGGAATTTAATTAACTTCATATCAAGCTGGCAGTCTTGATCCCAGATATGTTGTAACTTATGCTGGATTAGGTGTATAACGTTAAACAGAGAAACTCTCCTTGCTTTTCTCCTTTTTCTGTTCTTTTCCACTGTCAGTCTCTACCCTGCCTGTTGGTCTGAAACAGTCCTAGAAAGAATAATGCTGGGTCCTGTGCTTTGGAAAAGACATGCTGCACGGAACTGAACCCTCCTTGCTGTTCTGCACCAGTGAAAGATAATTAAAAGTTGTGTTTGTGTATAAAAATAATTCACTGCACAAGGGCTGCAGCTAAGGGGAGAGGTTGTAAATACTGCATTATGGTTATTTCTGGTTTAGTCCCATCATTGCTGCATTCATATGTGCATAACCTTCCCAGTTCAGGCTTGCAGTCCCCTTCTTCCCTTCTTGTTTGTAACTTGGGGAGGCATCTCTGAAGAGCAGTCCCTTTCAGCTGAGTCTGTCTAGAGGTCATTTCTTGATGGTATTTTTTTCATGTGTGGTGTCCTGATCAGCAGAGCTGCAACTTCACCTGCAGTTCTGTGAGCGGAGCTGGCTTTTGGTTAACAGCTCAGAGTATGGCATGAGATAGATTTGAGAGTTAGCTTTCCTGTTCACTCTGTGCTTTGGGACTCTTTGTTGTTCCAGGTTGATGCACGCAGTGACCGAACTGGGGAGGTCATCTTTAAGGACAACTTTGCTTCCTCAATTGCAGGAGTGGTGGAAGGGGATTACAGAATGGATGGGAGCACCCAGTTGATTTGCTGTTCAGTTGATGGTGAAGGTAACACCATTGTTCAGGATATTAATTTAATACATGATAATACCAGGCACATTACCTCATCTCAGATTAGCTAAATGTTGTTTCGTTTCCATAGGCATTTGTGTGCCAAATTCCATTTGCTTTATCGGGACTTTTGAGTTATGCTATCTGCAAACAGTATTTTGAATATTGCCTTCTCTGTGATAATCAGTGTGTGTTTCATTATGATCCAAGAAGCCATCAAAATGAATTTGGCTAACAGAAGAAATCCCATCCCAATAACGCAAAGATACCTATATTCAGTACAGACTGTGGTTCTTCGGGCAACATTATTATCGATGAATGTATAGGAAATATTTTTTCCTATATGTGATAATTCTTTGGTTGCTTTACAGAGGGTAAAGCTGTTCAGAGAGCTCAGGGTCTATGAGTTTTGGTTTTCTTCTAGAAAGTTTTTATACTAGAAATTTTAGATGTTAACAGCACTTTGTTTCTTGGAAAATGCCATCCTGAGACTGAAGAACTGGTGGATTTATCCCACCATGCATTCAAGAAGTCAGACCTGGTTACTGTGAGTGGAAACAAATATGATCACAGATTATTTAAATAAACTCAGCATGAATTTACAGGGATGGCTTCAGGAAAGGCACTGGCGTGATTATCCGACTGCTTGGCGTCAGTGGCCTGAGACAAGCAGGTCTGGCACAACCCATTTGGAACAAAAGCCTGTCCTTGTTAAATAGCACAGTGTTTCGCTGTCTGTCTTAATCACAGGCTGTGGCGATTTGCTGCGCTTGGGCTTCAGCATGTAAACCTTTTTCCCAAGCTTACAGGAGGGCAGCACTGTACACAGTTCTGAAGATACCTTGTCCTGGCAGAGCTGTGTGCTTAGTATCATTGAACACGATCATCCTTTTCTGATGGGTCCATCATAAACAAACCTTGGCACAATGAGGATCCCTTTAGGCTGGAGTCTTTAGGTGTTCCTGAATAGTAATGGAGTTATAGGCACTGTGCATTCTCATAGTCCTTGTCATTAGAGTTCTGTCTGGGGCCAGTCTTCTTTCACATGAGGGGTTCTTCTGTGTTTCAGGGTACTTTCTGTCTTGCTCTCATTCTAAATGAATGATTCACTCAGAAATAATAAAGCACGCCCTTTTGTTGGAGGACAGTGTGCACACTGAATGCTTTTCAGGTTTCCTGCAAGTTTTTACAGGGTTGCACAGTCAGGCAGCATATTCTTTGCAGGTGTAAGATTTTTGTCCCTGGCTTTCACTGCCAGCTGCTGTCAGAGCACAGAGCCCTAGAGCAAAATGGAAGTTTATAGCAAGTGTCTTTTTCTCATCGTCTGTTCGGCTCTTCTGCCTCCACAGGCAGTTGGAGAAATTTCCATAACTCTGTGTTTCACTGGACTACTGAGAAACAGGTCTTACCCCTTGAAGTGATGTATCCCTTGATTTGGGGAAAACCTAATGTGGGTAAATCTTCTCTACTGGATGATTGACAGTGACTTACAGTCACTTCTAGACAGTAACAACTTCTCTGACCAGCTCTAGAAATGCTGGTACACATTTTATTCATTTTGAATAATTGCAGACTTGCCTAAGGACCTGATTGCAGTGGGAATTCTTTTGCAAAAGGACTGGGCGCTGCACTTGTCTGGTCAGGTGAAGACAGCTTAAAGACAGGTTGGAAATTCACTTTTTTATTTATTTATTTTTTTAAATATGCAGTTCTCTGTGCTAATCACCAGGAAAGTCAGAGACTCTGCGTGTGTAAGTCAACACTTGGGTTTTCAGCTGAACGGTACCAGCTAAAGACCACAACTGTGGTCTGATACTGAGGTGATTCAAGGGGGTCTTGTTACAGAAACTGAAGTTTTGGGGAGGCAGTGAAAGGCTTTGCTGAAATTGGCTGTGTTTTGTTTCTGTACAGTCCGAGGCTATCTGCCAGGAGGTGAGGAGATGAAAGGAAACCTAATGGATACAAGTGCTGAGCAGGACCTGATCCGAGAACTTAGTCAAAAGAAACAAAATCTGCTGCTGGAATTAAGAAATTATGAGGAAAATGCAAAGGTACTACTTAATGTGTAGGGCTAAACCAGACCTTCCTTTTGCTATAAACCAGAATTAATGTGGGCAGCAGTTGCAAGGCAGTCCAGACAAGTCAGAGCTGTAACCTGTTGGGATGCAGAGAGATTGTCTGCTGGGGATTCCCACTTACGCATTTGACTTGCTCCTTGTGCAAGCTCAGGGCTTGCTTTTTGTATTTTAGTAAGTAATATTTTCCTTGCTCCTTCAGCTCACCAAAGCAGTCGTGTTTGGAGCTGGGTTCTGTTCAGCCCTGTGCTTTGGCTTATGATTGCAAATTGTAATTTTCAATGCATGAACCAACTCGGGGATCAGAGGGATTGTTTGGGAGGATCATGTGAATGGGAGCACTGCCAGGGTAAAGGGAGCGCACTTGTGGCTTGATGGTGAAGGTGCAGAAATAAAGAGCTTTGAAAAATAATCTGAGGAAAGAGCAGACTCATATTTGAACAGTAAATGACCACCATAGCAAAAGCATGGGATTATATGAATTTGTGCTTTGAATTGAATGTATGTTAAGTGCTTTTCTGAATAAAGGTTTGGGTACAGCGCTGAGCTGTATCAACAATAAAGCACTTGAACAAATTGGAGCACAAGTATCCACAGCTCCATGCCTAATCCAGCTGCTATTCATAGCAGTGTGAAGTGTCTTGGAATTGCTGTAATACAACCTTCTCCTGCAAGAAAAAAGAACTGACTTCTGTGTATGGTTTCTAGGTTGCTTGAATGAAAACCTTGAAATTCTGATACTGAAGGGTATATGTTTTGTAACAGGCTGAACTGAATGCTCAATTGAAGGAAGCTGATGGACAGAGGGGTGTGATTCCAGCAAATACGCAACTCCAGACAGCCCTCTCCGTTCAGCTGGGCTCTGACAGCCAGTCTGCCCATGTGGAGCTGTGTATTTCCACCACAAATGGTGAGTGGTAACCTGCAGCCATTGACATTTCATTTCATGTAAATTCATGCAAATGTTTAGTTATATTTAGCTGATGATTTGCCTGTCTCCCCTTTATTGTCTGTAATTTCCCCTTTGTGGTTGCTTTCCTTTCACAGAGTTTTGAATCAAGTTGTGTTCCTTTGATGGGTCTCAGGGGAGAGGAGTTTGATGGAATTTGTTTCTTGTTATGTGTTGTTTTCCAAGGCAATTAACGCTTAACTTGGATGAAATGAGACTTGGTGATCCCTGCAACACTCCTTGTGTTGACTCTAAACATTAATCTACAGCAGTGTTAGTGAGGGTGTTTCTCAAATGCAGCAGAACTGGAACTACCCTGAGACAGCAGCTTTGCCTAGCACCGGGCGTGCTGAGGATGCAGCCGGGTCCAGGTGTGGTAGTGCTGGTCATCTGGGATATTTGAACAATTCAGAGGAGGGTGTAAAGAGTTGACTGTGCTTAATTCTAAAACCAGGGGTGGTTTGTTGCCAGAGGACAGCTGTTAATTTAGGAACTGCTTTTTCTTCCCTTTGGTAAGACACGATCATCCGTGCTGTGCTGATCTTTGCTGAAGGCATATTTGAAGGAGAGAGCCACGTGGTACACCCCAGTGTCCAGAACCTCTCCAGTTGTGTTCGTGTTCCCCTTACTCCACCCAAAGATGTCCCTGTGGATTTGCACATCAAAGCCTTTGTGGGTTACAGGAACAGGTGAGGTTTGTGTTGTGATCTCTTCTGGTCTCCAGAGCTAACTGTGTGACCTGGAATCGGCAACAATGTGGCTTCACGCTTGTCCCACAGGAAGTGCACCGTTAGTTTCCTGGTGCCTCACTTCTCTGTGTTACTGGAAGGAGAGCTGGGATGTTTTGAGAGCTAGTCAACCACTGCAGAAAGAATGTATGGGACTGAATTACCTTTTTGTTTTTGTCTTTATTATTGCTTTTAATAAGACTTCACTGAACCTGTAGAGAAAATACTCAATCACATAGTAAAATTTTAAATGTTTTAGCCTAGAGAATATATTTCATTGGAAGGGTTATGGAAAATGTAAGCAGTGGGGAATTGTTGTTCAACCTTGTGATGTGATAAGCCTGGAATTTCCAAGTTTTTTCTGGGAAGTGGTAAGGAGATGATTACATAGTTGGAAGCTGCTGGTGTCAGTAGCCAAAGAAAAAATAACCAGGAGTCATTGCAATAGGTGAATCTCTGGTATGTTAGTAACTGTCTGCTTTTCCTTTGGATTGCTTCCAGCACGCAGTTCCATGTATTTGAGTTGACAAGACAGCTTCCCCGCTTCTCAATGTATGCCCTGAGCAGCCCGGGCTCACCCGTGGAGCCGCTGAGCTTTGTTAACTGTACAACAAATGAGAGGCCACAAAGGGTGAGTTTCTGCTCTGCTTTCTATTTCTTGGTCCTGCGTACAGATGCTGTAGGTGGAGGGTTTGCAATCAGCTTGACATTTCCCAGAGCAAAGGAAAAATTATGCAGTGAACTTCACTGCTGGCCCTTGGAGTCTTTGTATTACAACTTTCCTCAGTGCTTTCTTTCCTTCTTTAAAAGGTGTCTCAGCTGAGGCATTCCCTGCCTCAGGAATTCCTGCAGGAAGTAATGGCCTGAGATCATGAGGTGTTTCAGGTATCTTGTTTGCTGTGTGACAGCTGCTGGAGCCCTGCAGTGAGCGATGAATTTTGCAAAGAGCAGAGAACAGGAAAGAGGCAGTACAGTGCCCAGATAATGGCTCAGTTTCACAGCATGTGAGCAGCAGTGCTGCAGCTTTGGTTCTGAAAGACCTGAATTGGGGGATGGCAGTGATTAGAGCTGGTCCCTTCACTCATAGCTGTAGGGCTCTGCTGTATTTACATGATCTTCACTGCATTAAATAGCCAAGGCAAAACCCAAGATGAAATGAAACTTCTTGCAGTAGAACCAAGCCTTGCTTTCCAGCTTTATCTGGTCTCAAGGCCTGGGCTTATGTTTTGACCTTGAGCTGTGGTATCTGCTTGTTGGATTTGATTTTCTTAGGAATATTCAGCTTTGGAGCAAGGATTCAAATGTCCTTATTCTGACAAGTTCATGACATGGGTTTAGGGGTTGAAATTTAGTAAATACATTTCCAAGGTACCCTGAACAGAGTGCCCTGGTGTGCATCACATGCAGGGACACTGTGGTTCTCCAGGCTTTCCACACAGCTGATGGCTTAATGCTCTCCATTTTATTTTTGCAAGATTCTTATGTGGTTGAATCAGAGCTTCTTGCTACCAGAGGATGCAGAATTTCAGAGTGCTCCCTTTCAGGTTTGCTTCACTTCTCTTCGTAATGCAGGTCAGCTCTGCATCAAAGTCAAGCCTGGTGGAGAGGTGAGTATCTTCATGGACAAGGGGAACACCCATTTAATTATACTCCTGTGAAACTTAAGGGTGGTGCCAATATGAGGCAGTAAAAAAGAAGGATGACTGAACAGGCGAGAAAGTACTCATGTTTTAGGGGTGTTTTTGGAAACTTTTGGGTCTGTTTTACTGTTAGCAGGTAGAATTCCAGGGCCCATTAATGAAGAAAACTGTTTAGCCAACAGGTCTGTAGGAAGGTGTTAGTTCCCACAGAGTGGATTCAGGGAGCCATACTTTGAGGCAGTTACAGGCAAAGGCTGCCTGTAACTTTTGTGCTGTTCCTATGTGCACAGATGCCTCTTTATCCCAGTCTTGAATAAAAACCCCATTGAAATCAGTGTCTCTTTACCTACTGAAGCCCTAGAACTTCCTCATGCGACAGTTTTGCCTCTTGACAGAATGAACTGCTTTGAGTCTGGCTGGCTGTTAGCGAGGCAGTCCTGCTGGGCAATTCTGGGAGATGTTTTGGCATGGAAGAGTGCTGAAGTGCTTGCTTTCCTTTCTGACAGATTTCCATCAACACGGATGATATTGATCTAGCTGGTGACATTATTCAGTCAATGGCCTCATTTCTGGCCATTGAAGATTTGCAGGTGGAAGCGGATTTCCCCGCGTACTTTGAGGAGTTGCGGAAAGTGTTGGTCAAGGTGAGGAGGCCTCGGGCGTTTCTGAATTGGCAGCTAAGCAGTCCCTGAGAGCGTTTGTATGAGAGGATCTCTAATCTGCTTTATCTTCTTCGTGAAAGCTAGCGATGGCTTGCTGTCTATTCTGCGCAGAGGGCAATGGGACACCCTCAATGTTCTGTTTGTTCTGTAGAATGGGCCCTCGGTCCCCAGCAGTTGATTGTTTAGAATAATGTAAATATGTTGTCTGGGAGACTGAGCTGTGGATGGGGGTCAGGATGTGGGTGTGTATCTTGGCCTGTTGCCCCCTGTCTGGGGGATGAGGTTCTGCTTGGGCAGCGGAGGGGGTGAGGGGAAGGAGAATGGTCCCAGGGATGCTGGTGGGTTAAGCTGGGATATTACTTCCTATTACATTGGGCTGAGGTTTAGCTTGAACAACTCCCTGTATGCCCAGAGTGCCCGGGGCCCTTTCTCATGGCTGTTTGCCGTGGGCAGGTGGATGAACACCATGCAGTGAATCAGAGGCTCACTGCCGACATGGCTGAGCACTCCAACCTCATCCGCAGCATGCTGGTCCAGGCCGAAGACGCACGACTCCTGGGAGACATGTGAGCAATTGTCTGCTTAGCTTGTGTGGCTTGGGTTTGGAGTGGCCTGGTTGTGCTTTTTAGGCAGAAAAGAACAGAAAAAAACATTTGTGTGATATGGGGGTTGCCTAGTTACAACTCTTGATGTAGAACTGGTACCTTTTGCTCTCCTTGAGCCTTGTCTTGTTCTTCAGGTGGAAAACCAGTCTGAGGAAGGCAAAAGGGCAAGGGTAGGGGCTGAGAGTAGAGCTGGTGGGGTGAATCAACCTTGAGATGGTGAGATACATTAGAAGGGATACATTAAGGGAAGAAGGCAGTAAAAGCTGTCTGTGGTGTGTGAACTCTTGAGAACACCAAGAAACTAATTTTAGGAGTCAGTCTTTTCACTCTGGTGGGCTGTGTCCTGTCTTTTCTGTCAAGAGCAGCAGCAAAGAGGTAAAGAGGTCTGAGCTACTGGTGTTACTTTTTCTGCGAAAAGTGGCAATCTCCTCTTTGGGTTGCTGGACAGAGTAACTAGACCTTTTTTTTTTTTCCCCAGTAAAATTACCAGTGTAACCAACACATCTAGATAAGTCTGTTGTCTTGTAGCTGGCAGACATGTGGGTAGCTGTGGTAGCCATCACAACCCTGTATCAGTACACCTTTACATTGACAAACCAGGAATGACTTTCTTGTCTCCAGAGATGCAAATAACTGGACTGATTGTTCCCCCAGGAAAAACATGAAGACACGGTACATCGAGCTGTATGATCTTAACAGAGATTTAATAAATCAATACAAAATTCGCTGCAACAATCACACAGAGCTGTTGAATAATCTGAAAGCTGTGAATCAGGCAATCCAGAGGGCTGGGCAGTTACGGGGTAAGCAGATAAGATGTGTCTCAGCCACCTTTCAGGTTAGTTCAGGGACTTCAGGCTTTTTGGCGTGAAACTAAGTAGAAGTCTAAATAAAGTAGAATCTTTATTTTTTCAGTCATAGCCAACTGCTGTGACAGTCAACTGTGAGTGTCCAATATAATCTGGGATTGCAATCTTACAAAGAACAGTTCAAAGCAGTTTCCAACTTTCTGGATAAATTAGAAATTGCTATTTTTTTGAACACAGTTTTAAAAACATTATTAGTGTTTCAGTTCTTAATTTACAATTCTGCTTAAAATAACCCACCTATCAATTTAAGCAGGGCTGTTTATATTATTCTGTAGGTCTTTGGGGAAGGAGATTTTTTTTCTCTATTTATAGCATTCCCCTTCCAACAAGTCCTTTAAGCTCTCCTGTAATACAGCTACAGACAATTCTTTAAATAGTATTTGAAAGAAACCTTGAAATTCTGAGACTAGATCAAATAAATATTTTTACCAGTTTCTTGCTCATTAACTGAAGTAGTTTTTTCCTCTTTTTTCCCTTTACAGTTGGAAAACCTAAAACACAAGTGATCAGTGCTTGTCGGGATGCGATAAGAAGCAACAACTTTAACATGCTGTTCAGGATAATGCGTGTGGGAACAGCCTCTTCCTAAATGACTGGAGGAGCAGCAGTTACACCGTGTTTCCATGCAGCTGGCAGATAACGGACCAGTAACAACAAGCAGTTAATTCAGTCCCCTACTGTGCTGTAGGGTGAAGTAATTGCAAAAGTAGCATTTTAGTTAAGCCATCAGGTGAGAAATGTTGTTATGCAGGCCAAAGCTTTGAGAAGAAAGCATCAGAGTTTAAGTGCAGATGTATTTATACAAGACAGAGGTATAACCTTGGAACAAGTATTTTTCTTAGAGTAACTTATTTATGTATTTTAATATATTTTGTAGTTAAGGCACTGGCCTTTTCCATTAAAACATAGACTGGTTTGACTGCTTGTGTTCTGATTTAGCTGGGGAGATGCATATGGTTAAGTTCATTTGTTGAAAAAAAACCCCAAACCAAACCCAAACCACTTTTCTGATCTTGCTGTGTAGTCTCTGAGTGTACTAAGTGCTTCAACTCTGTGTTGGAGAATTCCGGGTTTCATTGCAGGGCTGTGCTGGGCAAACTGCACTTCAGTGCACCAGAAGCACCAAAGGGATAACACCTCCTTGCTGGCTTTTAAGGCAGAAGATCTTTGAAAGCTGGCCAGCTTCAGGATGCGGGCAGGTAGGAAGTGGCCTGTTTCAGATCTGACACTCTCCTCACACCTGGACTGTGGGAAGTTTTGCTTCCAGCTGCTGGTTCCATGCGACTGCTGGAAAAAAACGGCAGATACTGAGGTGGGCAAGGGTGCATTTCAGGAACAACAAAAACAAACTACACACCCAAGCCTGGTGTGCATACTTAGGAAGAGCTGTCGGTACTTAATGGGATCAAAAGAAGAAGATACTGAAAAATGTTTTGGCTCCTGGCTCAGACCTGTTTATTAATTGTGGGATCTCTTCAGATTGGATTAAAGTATTACAGTAAGGCCGTATCTTAGATCTAAAGATATTTTAGAACCTTTGCCAAAGCAAATTGCTTCTAGAAGCTATAAATACCCTGCACAGGATGGAGGTTGGGCCCCAGTGCTCCTTGCTGTCGCACCATTCCTCGGTGTTTGCAGCGTGGGCAGGGAGGAGGCAGTGAAGTTCTGGGGCAGCTTCTTGGGGCTATTTGTCAGGAATATTTGTATCCTGTAACGGGTCTGTCTCTTACTTGCCACCACTGAATTAAAGCCAGCAGCTGGTGGTTTGCAGAGCAGCTGATGAGCATGCAGCCATTTGAATAGGGAGTGTAATTCTTGCAATGTGTTTTAATCCCCAAAACAGCCCCTTGCCATGGCTTTGGCCCCTTCAATATGGAGAACTGTGCTGCCAAAAGCACAGAGCTCTGTCACTTCAAACCTGCAGCAGGAGCTCATTTGCATCCTTTTCAGAATTTGGTTGTTAGGCAAATCCAGCTCTGTGGTGGAAGGGTGGTAGCCACCCATGCTGTTCTAAGCAAGTGAGCTTTGAGACTTGATTATGGAACAGTCTCCTGGCATCAGTCCTGGGCTTCCTGCCACCTGCTCTACCTGTTCCCACTGTTTCAACCTCTTGTTCATGTTCAGAATCATAATGCTTACTTACATTTATGTAGTCCATTCAGCGATAAGAGAGTGGCTCTGATCAGAAAGCAGCTTTCCCATCAGCCTGATTTTCAGGGCTACACACCAGGCACTTCCAGTCCCAGCTCTGTTCTGCTCTTGGCAGCAAGGTCAGTCCTTTGGTCACAGTCCAGACGTCTGATAAGGCTGATTTCCCCTGGCTAAGTTTCTGACAACAAATTTGTAATTTATTTTCCCATAAAAACGTTTCTCTTTGCCAAATGTAAAAATCCATGTCCTGTAAACTAAACTGACACCAGGTTTGCAGTTGCCCATTGAAATAAAGCAGTGCTGAGCTGGCGTGCAGCAGCAAGCTGACCTAAGCTGAACCTGCACCAGGAGGTAAGTGTCAAACTGTCCTCACTGGTAAGATTCAGCCCAGGACTAAGGCCTAGTGATCCTGTTCTCAGGTATGGAGGGGAACTAGTCACAGCAGCTTAAGTGGCTGGTCAAGTACAGAATAACCTCTGAAACCACACTAGTAGAGCTGCCTGTTGTTAAAAATTCACAGGCAAGGCAGCTTAGGTGACAGCACACCTTAGTACATGTGGTAGGGGTGGGGTCTAGACCCCTGTTGCGTCCTGCTGGGGCACTTCAGTGCCTGCCTGAAACTTCTGTGTGGGCTGGAGCCTTCCATGTAACGGCCCCTTCACTGCCTGGGAAATGCTGTGGCAGTACCATGCTGGATCCCCGCCTGCTGAAGAGGGATCTCTATAGCTGTGACTTTCAGCGTCTAATTCAAGTTCCAGTTTTGAAGTTTAAAAAAACCAATTGGAACTGACACTTGACAACAGGTTATCTGATTTTAGCCCTTGTTTCTGCAAGTCCTGTGGGTTGCTGCTCATCTTAATACTAATTCACTGAATACCTGATGTCGGAACTTGCTGCATGTTTATGAATGCCCAAACTATTCATTCAGTCTGGTCTACAGCTAAACTGTTTTATCTCACTCCCATATTGAATTGTTCCTTTTTTCAGCTACTTGGCAAACTGGTAACTATCCAGTTCCAAAAAATTTGCTGTGAAGCACATGCGTAACTCAGCACATCAGTAACTGAAAGCTGCTGGTACTCCACATGGAACAGGGCGTTGTGCCTTGGAGGTGCAGGCAGCTGGTGGGAAACACGTGTCCTGTACAGCCAAGCTGACTGATGTCTGCATGAGCCATCTTGCCTGGTATGAAGTTTCTGTTCTCTGTTCCTCACACTCCATAACTCCATTTGCTTGCTGTTCATGATCCTATTTTTATATATTGTCCTGCTTACTCATTTTGGGGGTACATATATCTTTCATATTCATATTTCTTTCCAATAATGATCAGAGTACTTTGCAAGCAGCTACACTATTTGTAAATACAGATTTGTATCCAGCAAGAGCATCTATGGAGAGAGCTCCCATTACCGGTGTGTCTAAATGAAGACTCCTCCCTCTCCCCCAAGTAGCTCATGTCATTTAAAATTTGGTTGGCAGTCTTTGCCCTGTACCTGCAGCACCAGCCATGTGTGGGGCTGCCTTTGGCTTTTGGGACTGAATAGGAAAGGGGGGAGCACAGTCATGTTGCTTTTCAGATCTTTGAATGCCAGCTGCAAATTTGGCTTCTTCAGCTACTTCATCGCAGTCACCGGAGGCAGAAGAGTGGTTCCTTCTGTGATCAGATACAGGCTCACTCGAGTAGAAGCCGGTCTGCCCTCTAGTGTGTTATTGATTATTAAACAGCAGCAAGCTTCAGAGAGCACAGCTTCCTCCCCATCTCCTGGGAGGCCCTTCCAGGATCTGCCAGGCACATTCTTAGGCTCACAGTGCAGTAGAATAAGCAACTTCACTTTGTTAATTAATTTACTCCCATCTTTGACTAGTTGACTAAGCTATGAATGGCTGTCACCTTTGTTTGAAACTACCCAAATCATTTTGGTGTTTTTTTTCACTTCGAAATCTCCATTACTTGTCTCTTTCTACTGGAGCAGCTCAGAATAACTGCTTTCTACCCCAGAAGAGCTGCTGCCCTGACAGGCAGCAGAGTGCCTGTGAAACCAATGGTTCAGAGAGTCCTGCCCTCACTTCAGGATTTGTTTCTAGCTTCATCCCCTTGGCTTTATGAGTAGCATGAAACAGTAGCAAAGGAAGATTAAAACCAAGCAAGTGTACAGAGAAGCCAGCTTAGGGACATGAGTCGGGATATGACCAAGATGGTGTAGATCTTGCAATAGCAGCTCGGCACAGCCACCTTCCAGCTGTCCTTCCTGCCCAACAGTGCTGGGGGGAACAGCTGGAACTGAGCAGCTGCTCACAGTCCAGGATTAAACCAACACTGAAACCCTGCAGTCCTGCATGTCGCTCTCTAAATGGCTGCATTGTCCCCTCGCTCTGGCGGCGGCTGAGGCTCCTTTCCCTTCGGAAACAATGGCAACAGCTTCATGCTTCCATGGTTCCTTTTCAAACGTTGTGTGTTGGGATCCCAGCTGAAGTTGTTGCTCCTGTGTCTCCCATGAAGGTGTGACCCAAGGGCTCCCCCTCTGCGGGCCATGCGGCATACTCGTGTGCCAGCACAGCCGGCCTGGCTTTGGGCCTAGGGCCCGGCTTTGGGCCTACTGCTCCTCTGCTGCCCGTGGTGGCCCTACACTGCTGCTGTGGTCTTTGGCAGCAGGCCTGGAACCTGAAAAGCAGCAGACTCTAATCCAACACCTCTCTCAGTCTGGCAGAGGCAGGAGGAATGGAGTGCAGGCTCTCCCCAGCCCGCCGCAAGCCCAGGGCCTGCCCTGTCTGGCTTCGCTAGGCTCAAAGTACACCCGTGTCTCTTCATTGCCAAAAAAACATTTCAGGCAAGCATGTGCAGGCCAGGGCTGAGCCTTCCATGGGGTGTTCTGGTCTGGCTGCCTCCTGAAGCGGCCAGTGCAGCTCTGCACCAGCACTGTGGCAGGGCTGGACAGACACCTCAGAGGTGACAGTGTCCCTGTCCTGCTGGCAGCAAAGAGGGGGTGAGCAGCACCACAGGCCTGCGCAGGGGGAGGTGTTGCCCCAGGAGCACCCCTGTCCCTGGACTGTTTGCCACAGCACCTGATGACCTCATGACGTGAGGCTGTGCTGCTGGTGACCCTCCTGCCTGCGGAGAAGGCAGGAAGAGGCAATTTGAAACCTTCCCCCTGCAGCCCGCAGCCCCTTGCCCGGGGCTGGGGCTACAAGCCTTTCTCAGCCAAAGCCGGGCGCCAGCTGCATACCCACACAAGCGGAGTACACAGGAGCAGGTCTCCCCTCTAGACTATTTTGCTTGTACATTCTTTGGAGAAAGGGCCACATCTGGGTCTGCCTGTATGGCATTTAGCATAATAAAGTCCTGCTCCTTGTTACAGTGCCAGGTCCTTCTGGATGCCAGCAGCTTTATAGCCTGGCTGTCTTCTTTCCCAACTCCAGGGAGTTGTGCAGCTGAAAAAACCTCCTATTTCCCATGGCAGCTCCTTTATTTCTACAAAACAGCAAACACAGTGAAGCCCTAGAAAATGTCTTGGGCATTTTGTAACAAAACTTGCCCAACCAGCCTTTGAAGCATTTTAACTGACCTATTTTTTTTTTTAAATAAAAATCAGTCATCAGCTTGGGGCGATGCACAGTTGTAATTTTCACCCTGACAGATTAGAGACACATCCCACTGCACTGCTTCCATGAGAGAACAGCCGGGATGCTGACAGAGCAGCTGGCAGCTGTGTGACAATGACCCCCTCCATGTAGCATTAAAAGCAGTCGAGGGCGTGTTACAGTGGACCCAGAAGAAGTCTGGATTTTCATTTGTACAGTTAAAAATGTCCCCTGGCCCCCAGGTGGTGGGGTACAGCTCATATACAGCCTGATAAAGTTAGCAGCAGCAAAGTTTGGGCTTAGACAGGCCCAGCTGGACGTCTGGATGGAAACCTGCCCCCCAGCCCCACTATTTTCTGTGTGATGATAGTCACACTCTGCAGCATCACTCATAATAGACGAAGGAAAAATCCCAAAATCCTGTTCTGTTTGGATGCTTGTTCAGGTGTGCCAAGCTGCGATGATTAATGTATTTCACAAACTTCATAGTTTCTCTGTCTCTATAAACTAAGGCCAAGCAGTTGTCCTCTGGATTCACTGTCAACAGCTAGAAGACATGACAATAAGGGAGAAAATTAGTTTCACAAAAAGGGCTTTGGTATCATGCCTAGGGAGAAACAAACCAAATGGTTTCAAAAGCCATCAGAACCAAGGTCTGGTGTTAGAAAATGAATTGTCTCACTACTTTCATTTTACTCCCCCTCAACCTGAAGAATTTCTTAGCCAGCAAGGTCCATTCCAAGGGATGCTGGTTCCCTCATCAGTCTGGTTGTTCAGCACTCTCGCTTGTTCCGAGTGGGACCTTTGTCAGCAGCACATCCCCTCTGCCACAGCATTGTGCCACCCCCACCCTGCCCCATGGCTTCCCAAATGCCCTCAGGGGCTCTGGCCAGCAGAGCTATGCCCATGAGCAGTCATTCTGACAGGAAGGCTCCAGCGCAATGTCCAGCACCCTCAGGATTGTGGCAGCATTACAACAAAGTGTAACGATGTCTCTCCACCCTAAAGGATTTTATCTAATCTGCAGCTAGCAACTGAGGGCCTTACCTCTTCGTCTTCACCTTTAGCAATGTAGGAAGTAAAGCCACCATACTCTGGATCCCAGTCTTAAAATATAAAAGAAAAATTCTTAGAAAGTTCAACGCTGTCCAGGCTCTGTACTGCCTTCCTGGAGATGCCAATTTTCCACCCCACTCCGCAGTTACTGGATACAGGACGATCCTGACTTTACCTCCTGCCAGTCTATTTTTCTTTCCCTTCTGTTCAGAAACAACTTGAAGCAAATGTAATGAATTTGCCTTTTACCACAGACGGGCTGTTAAGGTTGCTTGGCACTCTGCTCCTCACATGTAGAACAGTTTTGCCTTAGCAAAAGTGTTTCAGTATAATTACTGGCATGTACCAGGTGGTTTCAGCTGTGCATTTTGGGCTCAGCTGGTCCAAAATGCTTGTTTCGATTTTTGTTTTCACCACTATCTTACCTAGCAATCAACCTAAAATGCCTAGACATGCCTAAAGTAACTTTTTGGAAACCCCAGGCTTTGTGAATTGGAAGCGGTGATAATTCTGATGAGAAAAGGGGCGAAATGAAACACTTTCAGCAGGTATTCTGGCCACCTGATCCTCCTCCACCACGCCCAGATCCGCCGCTAAGTGCGAGTAAAGGTCTGGGAGGCACAGTGCTGCCTTTCCCTCTGCCCACGCGCCACCTCCTGGCTCCAGCAGGGAAAAGCAAAGCTGATCCCAAGGCCACACTCCCAAATCTCTGTGTAAAAATTACTGAAACCAGGGCTAATGCAGAAGCCAGGACTAGGATAAAGTCTACAGAGTCCTTCTATGTAGGAAAAAGCAGGGAAATTTTGGCCATTGTAGCACTGTTGACAATTCCAAAGTCCTTCCTTTAGGCAAACCTCTTGAGGAGTGTCTAAGATCTCTGTTTCATTCACTTACCCTTGCAGCCACAGAAGAAAAGCAGGTCAAGAGCAAATTCTGTTGCTTGAGCATCATGGACTAGAGTATAGTGCCTGTGGGCCCAGTGCCTCAGCTCCCCCGCACACAGAGGGGTACCCATGCCTAGGAGAGGCAACAAACAAGCCAGGGAAATCAGTGAGGCTGGACAAGAGCTGCCACCTGCTGAGCTCAAGGCATGTGGGGGCAAGCCCCTGCGCTGCCACGCCATGGTGGAACTGTCTTTGCTGGCCCCAGAAAA
This sequence comes from Athene cunicularia, assembly GCF_003259725.1. Lineage (NCBI taxonomy): Eukaryota > Metazoa > Chordata > Aves > Strigiformes > Strigidae > Athene > Athene cunicularia. The sequence continues at coordinate 17,965,332 of NW_020799113.1, read as the reverse complement.
GTGTAAAGGGAAGAAAAAGTAAAATCACAGCTCTCCTGTTAATTTCTTTTCTAGAGGTGGCTCTAAATTATGTACTTTGAACACTGTGGAGGGCTGGGGCCAAGCTCTGGTGTGCTTTGGTTTAACCAGTTCCTCCTTTTGTGTTTTGTTCCCCCTGGATTTACAGCAGAGCTCCGAACCTCAAGAGCCAGCAATTCTCTGAAGTCCACTGAAACTACCAGGAGCTTCAGTGAAGAAGGATATTGCTCTGAACTCACTTAACTTCCATCCCAGGAGGTACATCAGAATATGGGGAAGCCTTTTTTTTCTTCCTCATTGCTCTAGCTTGGTTTTCAATTCTTGCAGCCCCAAATTATGCCATTCATATGTGAATTTAAAATCACATGGCAGGAACATGGCGGACAGAAGAGGGAACACAACTACCCATGGAGAGCAGAAAAACAAAGCTTTTGTATCAGGTAAGTCTGCTGGTGGGACTTTCAGCAGGACTTGTTTCTTAATTACCTTTTATTCCAGTGTCCATTGCCTGACTCAGTGGAAGATGAGTATTTTCAGAAATTCTACTCTTCCAACTTCAAAGCCACCACTTTAAATAAACAGCACCAATCCATGAATCCAAAACTGATCTTTTAGAGCAATGATAACTCATTGCTGACAACTAAGTGGTTATTTAGGCTGGCAACATTTTCTGAAAAGGTTCAATCCTAGTTTTAGGTATTGGTTTTCTAATTCTAATTACCTTGACTTCTGATCTATTCACTTTTTTCCTTTTGATTTGGTGTCATATGAGAATCTACTTTATATGAAGCAGGACCATAACTACTGGCAAAAAATTATTGGGCAATTGATTAACTCCCCCGCTCCTCACCCATCCCTTAACTCCTACAGAAGTCCCACCCTCAAGACTTAAGTCTGTATCTTTAAATTACTCATTAATTTATTAAAAATTCTTTTGCAGTGGTCACTTATTTTGGATACCCAATCTGACATGCTTCAAGTCCCATGTATGTGCTGGTGCCTTGTGCTGGCTGCAGTACAAGATTAAATGCTAGTTCCATGAAAATCATTGGGAATTCTGCTGCCAACATCCTTAACGTCAGGATTTTGCTCAAGTTCCTTCATGCAGCTGCTGCTGGACTTACCGTTCTGCGTCTGACTGTCCTGTGCTTCAGGGATGTTGTCAGGCTGGTCTGCCTGAGGGGGATTGTTATCAGCATGTTTTTCAGTCTCTTCCTGATTAGGATTGGGACTGCTGTGCCCAGCAGTGTCTGCTGCTCTTCCTTCCCCAGCATCTTCATCCTCATCAGAGGGAGACAGGAAGTGCAGCTTTAGGCCAGTGAAGTTGGAAAGCAGTAAAAACAAGGCCTCAGAGCGTAAGAACTCTAGGAATTTCTTCAGGATGTCAGGGAGGCTGCCTTCCTCTGCTGTCTCATAGAGTCTGAAAGAGAGCAGAAGCATCAGCAGACATGACTCCCTGTTGCAGAGCCAGCAAGGACCACATCCATGGGGGCAGCACCAGCCAGTGCAGCCCCATGGCAGCTCCTGCCTGGCCTGATCAAGAGGTGCAGGGCACCATCATTCCCCACCTTTTATTGGCAGGGCCCCGGCTACTCCACTGGATGTCTTTGCTCTCCAAAGCTTCACACAGTAGTTGGTATTTCTCCTTCTAGGAGAGAAAGATAGTGCACAAACTAACATTTAGCTCCAGGTCTCCCTTGTTGTGCTAGAAGCAGTCATCCTCTGCTCTCAGACAAGACACTCATTTTTTTCTAACTTGTTTGAGGCTGTGGAATTGAGGGGCACAGCCTGGGTGGGCATCATGTCTTCTCAGTGACCAACAGGTATCCAGTGCTACTTGGATTGTCTACTGGGTGAGAATGCAGCTTCACTAATACATGTATGCCCAGTAAACTAGTGGTAAATCAGCCTTGAAAAACAAAGCCTTTCAATTAAGACCAAAACCATTATGGGTCATTTCAGACACAGGTTGAGTTCCCCAAGTGCTGTGAGAAGCTGAGGGACAGGGAAGGACACTCCGGTCACCCCAGTGCTAGGAAACAGGGAGGATGACGTGTGTTTCCATCCCTCTGCTTTGCTTCTGGTAAGAAACAAGAATGTTGAAGCAAAGTTTGTGATTTTTGATGAGTCCCTGAGCAGTGTACAGGCAGGCAGAGGGGATCAACCTACAGAATCTGGAGGTCATCTGGTCCATTCCTCTTTAGGGAGTGAAACTAGAAGGTGTTTTAGTTGGCAGCAGAACAAGGCAGGCCTCTCCCAGCCTGCATGACATGTAGTACCTATCAGCCCTGTGACCTGCTCTAGCAGACCACATCAGACTGAACCACTGGGCTCACCTTAAGAAAATCTTTCAGGAGAATTTCTGATCGCTCCTCAAATTCCTCCTGGATTTGAGCTTGGGAGTCCACGTCCAAGTAAACTAGATTGATCCACTCATACAGAATTTCGTGCTGGAAGAGAAATTGATTTGAACACTGAATTTGCAAGAGTAGAAGGGATTCCCTAACTTCCCCTTACCCAGCTGCCACAGGGCTGGGTTCTTCTCCACACACACTCCATTCCCTTTTTAATTGCACCACGAGCATTTGCTGCATTCTCTGCACTATTGTAGGTACACAAAATGTACAGTCAAGAAGGATACACAAGAAACCAGCTATGGATTTATGGAAAGGAAACAAAAAAAAGGAGAATGAGGTAATTTAAAGCATCCCCAAGCATCAGTGCATCCCGTAACAGGTATTCCAGGGACACGAAGGAAACAGAAATGCAGATAAGCAGATCTAGGCTTGTTACTCACATCATAGGGAATGTGTGGGCCCCTGGGCAAGGGAGCTTCAATGTGGCGTGCAGGTCTGACTACTGACGGGCCGTGAAACCAGCCGCTCACCGACAAGCGGCACTTCTCCTCAGACAGGACTTCTGACACCTGCAGCAACATTGAGCTGCATGTTACTGTTTAGACCACAAAACATTTAAAGACCAGCTGTAACAGGCACCATGTAGACTCGTCACAGGAGACAGACCTGACTCCAGAGAACCTACTGCATACACAGAGAAGTCAGGCAAGGGCTAGGACCAGGCTGGATTACTCCTGGTTTACAGAAAGAGGGCTTAAAGCAAATTTCGATGCTCAAGTCCATTGTAGGTTTCCAGAATCCCAGTCTAAGCTTTTACTTCAAGCTCCTAGCAGAATCCATTCCCTCTGAGAGCTTTGAGTCATTCTGTTATTAAAAGTAACAATACTTTAGTTTTCTACCATTTTTGTGTTGAAGAAACAGCTATCACAGGCTGCAAAAATTAGCTGTCAGCTTCATCTGGAAACTCAGGACTTGCCTGATGCTCTTGGCTCTGGATTATAGGTCTGCCTATTTGTCAAAGAGCAACCCTCTGTCCTGCTATTTAACCTGGTCTGTGGAAACCCTTGGTTTTCACACAGTGATGGCCACCTCTTAATCTTCACTGCATGCTAAGGTAAACTGGGCTAAATTGAACAATTTCACATTCTAGGGTGCTGTACTGTAAAGGCAGGGTGAAGAGAGAGACATCCCCTTGACTGGTTGCTGGCCACAAACCATGAATTTTTTGATAAAGATTTTGTGCTGGGGATTTTTTGTTTTGTTTTTTAGAACAGTCTGATGGCACAGGAGGAAGAAACACTGTCCGTTCTGAAGAGATTTTGGGCTCTTATTGTTACAGAGCTGTAGTGGCTCTTTCCTTGCATGACTCAGAGGTATTCTAGGTTATTTGGAATGGCTACTGAATCCTAAATCACTTGGGAAACAGAAGCCAGAAAAATGCCTGCCACTGAAAGGTCACAGACCCGCTCTGCTCAGCAAACACCCACAGCTTTATTTGTTATCTCCCAAAGCATACACCACGCAGTCCAAACCCCAAAGATCTATTAGGAAGTACTGACTAGATGCTTTTTCCCAATGTCCAAGAGGGCTTTAAGGCTGGAATATGCTGTGAAGGCTTCAGTCTGACCCCTACACAGCCCTCTGACAGCAACCTGCAAGCTCTGCTCTTTACTGACAAAAAGCTCAAAGAAATGATTCAGTGCTTCAGCAAATACTCTGGGCACAGCCAGTGAGGTCCAGATCCGGGAGGCTTTAATTCACAGCACTCCCAGTTAAGCTTAATGCTTATTTTAAAAATAAGTTCATTATTTAAGCTGAGTTTATTGCCTGCATTAACATTATCAGACAGTACACAGGACTCTGAATAGTGCTAATGCATGGGATTAAGTTTATGTCAGTAGGAGACAGTCACAAGGCTAAGTGGAACATGGATTTTTATGACAACATTAAATCACTATCTGAAAACAATTAGGGCAGTGACCAAGTAGATGCTTCTGCTAATTAACTGTAAGACATTAAATGACACAAATACAACCCTAAGCAGTCTGGGTGAGGACATACTCAACCTACATCTTCCTCTCCAATATTCTGCTCTTTGGCTCTGTTTGTAATAGTCCACGGTATCAGCAGAAGTTTCAGATTTCAGTCAGATGTTTGTACCATGCACTTTCACAGACTGTTCATCTGTTCCCAGGCAGCTTTCTGATAAGTGCTACAAAGTGCTACTTAATTATATTAACATTTCTACTGCAGGGCACTGCACTACATCCGTGCTACCAAGGGGGTAAAGCTGTATCTGCATTGTGTCCTCCTGGCATGGTGAGGTGCTGAGGAGCTCTTCTGCAACAAAGTCATAGCATCTGCATGAAAAATGTGAGCTAGTTTAAAACAAGCAAACAAACAAAAGTCTCTCCTGTCACCACAGCCAAATCCACAGCAGTGGTTTGCCAGGACAGCAACACAAAATAGAAATGGAAATTTTTCTTTCCCCTGGATGATGAAGCTGGACTGACAGTTTAAAGATGGCTTTGTCAGTTCTTGTCCTCCTTTAAGTCCTCGAAGCCCTGCCTTTAACACACAGAACCTAGCATGAGTATCCACTCTACCTGCACCACCTCCCCCTTCCCATCAGGGCTGTAATAACACACAGAGTGAATAACCACAACAATGAGAATCAAAAAATGACCAAGAGACAGCTCCTTGCCTGGTGGAAAGAGACTGGAGACACTTCAAAGAAAACCAGCGTGTTCCACGAAGGCACTAATGACTTGACAATTTGCTGTGGCTGAAAGTGTTCTGAGGAGGAAGAAAACATAGGTTAAGATATGAACTCAATAGAAACTGCCATTTCTCTCTGACTTCATGACATTGCGACTGGTGAGACGCCTGGGTGTAAGGGATGGAGCTCAGAGCAAGGGATCAGTGGACTTCTGTGGCTGAAAAGGGAAGTTATCAGTTTAGAGTTCCAAGCACAGTTACTGGCACCACTTCCATCCTGCCTCTGCTCTTGGCCCTTCCAAAAAAATGGAAAAAAAGCATGTTTCTTTGCCTGCTGTCACCCATTAGCATTGACTGCAAAGCCTGCTACAGCCCATCTCTAAGGTGCACATTTTACCTATACATCAGCTTCTCCAGACAAAGGAGAAACTCTTTACCTCCCTTCTACTGTTTGAGGAGAGAGTTGCTGCAAGGGGTGCAGAACCTTCATCTTTTTCAGCCAACTCAGGCTGAGCTTGGAATTCTTACCATCTGTGCTGTACAGGTCCAGCGTTCCCCCGTCGCTTTTCTCCCAGGGGGGGACGAGGTACAGGATGAAAGCAATTCTCCGGCCTTCCAGCTCATCGTCGTGGCACAGCAAGACATCTGCAATTACACACATTTTGCTGCAGTAGCACCTTTCCAGTACATGTTTGATTCATTCCTATGGCTGCTTCCCAGCTTCACCCCCGCAAGGATACAAGAAGAAACATGCCCTTTCTAAGAACTGCATTTTCACTCGTCAGCATCACCAGCCCAAGATCTGCAAGATTAATTTCTGTGGGACTGCACTGCAATTGGGAGATCAGCCCATTCTGAAGGTACAGGCAGTTATAACTCATCATCTATCCCTCCCTGGCTGCCACTGGGCACAGTGGACAGAGATTCCTTAGTTAAATAATGATTCAAACTCTTTTAAATACAGAACTGCCCTTTGAGTAGGTCTGTTGCTGGAACAGAGGGGAGGGGGAACCCTGGGAACAGAAAAGCTGGATCAACCACTGATTGTGCAAAAGACTTTTTAAAAGCAGAGAGCAGCGTTCTCCTTCCAACAGTGATTTTTCATGAATAAAAGGGTAAGCGCATTTGTAACCTGGACTTACTAAGGTGACGTTTTAGCACCAGACTTCACAAACTGTAGCATGAAGAAGCTGAACATGTCACCCTTTTGCATGGAAGCAGGCATACAGACACAGGCTGAACATCTCTGAAAAGGTTGGGGCTTACAACAGCACTGGACCCAGTTAAAGCCATCAGCAATGGAACCAGAGCAACCCTTTTTCCATAACTTTATTTTCTGAGACTTTGACTTGCTGCTGATGGCTACTGGGACGCTCTGGAACTAGAAAGGGATTGGGGTGGGTTATGTAATTAGGTATTCTCTAGACATACAGTTTCCTACACAAGCTTCAGGGAAAAAAATCATTTACAGACTGACCAGTATATTCATATTTAGCACAGGAGATGTCAATAGTTGGCTCCAGCTCAATCTGGGTCACTGCAGAAAGCCACGAGCGGAATTCTTCACACAGGGCATGCCTGGGAAGACAAGCACAAGGTAAAGTGTCCTCCAGCACTAGAAAACATATCACTGTAGTCTAAACTAATTTATTATCTCCCTTCCGGGAGAGATAATAACTGATGTAAACAGTTAAAGGTGCTGTTGCTGCCAGTGACTGTATTTCCGTAGGAGCACACAGGAGCTGGTCAGGAAAACACCACCATATTCACAACACTGCTGACAATAACAAGCAGCGAGCGTGAAATCAGTTCTAAGGGGAACAGGTAGGCATTCCAGAAGCGACAGATATGTGAGGGCTGAATCAGACTGCACGGCTCAGAGGAAAATCGTTAACCGACTTAAGGGCCACGACGTGCATCGAGTAAATTCAGCAGAAGGTGGCCGAGCAGTGCCAGACCCAGCCCGCAGCCCCTCGCCTCCCCAGGGGAGCCAGTCCGGGCTCTTCCCCTCCCCGAGCGGGTGCACCCGGAGCTGGCAAAGCCTCGAGCCGGCGCTTTACCTCAGCGCGGCGACGTGGGGCTCCTGCCTTCCCCCCAGCTCCTCGGACTGCGGCGACCCATGGAAGAGAAGAAGGGACGGGGGTTAGAGCGGCGCGGCACGGCGTCATCCCCGGCTTCACCGCTGCCGCCTCTGCAAGGG
>NW_020799113.1:17949544-17957989 GCF_003259725.1 Athene cunicularia | reverse complement strand
TCTCCCGCCCACCGCGCTTCCGGCGCGACCATAGAGAGGATCCGCTCTATCCCGCCCTGTCACTGGCCCTTTGTGGCCGCGCACCGCCCTTCCCCGCTCGGTGAACGCCCCCGGGCCGCCGCCCTTGGGCAGCCTGCGGGAGGTTTCCCCTCAGTACCTGCCGCGCAGGGGCCGCCAGGGGTCCTGGGCCACCCGGGGTCCTGGCCCTCCGCTGGCCCGGGGGGCTGAGGGGAAAGCGGCGGAAAAGCCGGTTGCCGGCGAGGGGTCTGTCCCCCCACTAACCCCCTCACTGCAGCATGTTGTGGGTGCTAAAAGCTTGTTAGCGATCGAGGGAACGTGGAACGTTTAGTATGCTTTAGTGTATAGAAACAGCATCTGACTCGGGAAGCGCGAACCCCGAGTAACAGAGGGAGTACTTAGACACGGTGAACATCACCTGGCCTGCGCTTCCTGTGTGTGCTTTCCTCGGAATCAATGCGCGTTGGCGGCAGAGGGAGGAGCGGGCTGCTGGCCTAGATGGGATTTGGGCTTGTCTCGTAGTCAGTGGGATGTGATTAGATATGCCTGGTCTTTGCTCATTGTCTGGGGCAGGTATTTAAATTTAAAGTCAGAGTGCTTCCTATCAGAGAAAATATGTCATAGATACAAACTATTTGTTAATAAATATTTACTTACTTTAAATGACAAGCCATATACTTTAACTTCTTCCAGTAAACTCTGGTGGATGTGTTCTTTGCAGAGTACATCTGATAAGCTGCAGAAACAGCAAATGTTAACTTTAACAGTCAATACTCAATTTTAGCTATTAATTGCAGACTCATGCATTTTTTTGGTACAGCTGAGTTTATGCACAGTTAAGAATCTTGTGGAAGTTCAAATATGAACTTCATAGAATAGAATATTTTAATAGTATTTCTGAAGAAAAGACTCAATGGGAAGCTGTGTTACCAGCATCTCTTTTTTTAAGTTATAGGCTAAGGGTTTTGATGTACAGACAAATGTACCCACATTAGTATAGTATGGATTAGCATAGTAGATTATTAATAAAGTTATTTGTATATCTCAAAATGGAAATGAATGGAAATATAAATTTAGATGGTTCTAAGCTGTAAGTGAGTGGGGGAACTTGCTAAAAAGTGAATCTGATTAGGAAGCTGATTGTTTTGGCTCACTTGTGTACATGAGAAAGGGCTCTAACAACTGCAACTGACTTGTGATTTCACCACAGTAAAACCTGAGGAAGATTTGGAGGGGGGAAATATGAGGGGGAGAAGAGGGCATGCTACTTATTTGACAAGATGCATCTCAAGGAAAATATTCCCTGTGAAATCAGTCATTCTGTTGATTCAGTTGCCACAGGTCAATAAAACCATGGTGATAATTCAGACTGCTCTGCCCAGAGCCCATTTTCCTCTCCCTTTTTGGCTTAGCCAGATGATCCTGTCATCCCTCCAGGCCTCATGCTATCAGATCTCTGTTGGCTTTTGTTGTACAGTAATGTTCTCCCATTGCCCTCTGTGTTCTCTAGGACTGACTGATTTCCTTCCTTTCTTTTCTGACTCTCTTCAGTCTTTCTTACCTGGTGAAATCTCTCCAGTTTCTGCTGTACTGTCATGAGAGAATGTAGAGTTCCAGCACCTAGCCCAACAGTGATCTGCTCAAACTCTTGGTCTTACCCCAGGCTCCTGGCCCTGCACTTAAGACACTCAGCATTTCTCATCTTCTGTCATCCAGATGTCTGATTTCCCACTTCAAAACAAAACCACTTCTAACAGTTTAGTTCTCAGGCGTTTCATTACTTCTGCAGGAAAAAAACCCCACGCACTGTCCTGTGTAGCTTGCTTCCTTCCCAGCAGAGCTTTTTCTCTCCTGTCCCTTTCCAGGCTCCTCTCAGAGCCATAGCTGCCTTTTCTCTGTGGTGTTGAGATCAAAGAGGGTGGCTGTTGAGTAACAGTAGCTGCTGGTTCTTCCTGGCTGCTTTCCTCCTTTTGAATTGGCACCACACTAATGTGTGGATCAGCAGGATCTACTGCACTCGTAGGTATTGTAGTGCAGATCTTCCTGTGACAGGGCCCCACAAGTCACAAACAAAAATTTCTAGCCCAGCGCTCTGAGGGAGTTGCTATTCCATCAAGTGCAGAATGTTCTGCCCTAGGGTAGATGCTGTGCCATGGTGATCTAAATGTAGATTTCTTGTTATACAGTAACATTTTTTCCCCCCTCCCCCCCCGTACAGGTATCCTCTGACAAATTATACATTTGGTACGAAGGAGCCCCTGTATGAGAAGGACAGTTCTGTGGCAGCTCGGTTTCAGCGCATGAGGGAAGAGTTTGACAAGATTGGCATGAGGCGGACAGTGGAAGGTGTTCTGATTGTGCATGAGCACAGGCTGCCCCATGTGCTGTTACTGCAACTGGGTACAACTTTTTTCAAGCTGTAAGTGTCTGTTTGTTGAACGTAACTTTTAGTTTAACTTTATTGTCACAGACTGCTAAACATGTGGGCTAAAATGTGGCCAACTGATAAATGCTTTGAATGATTAATTCTTGCAAAGACTAGTCTGGGAAAGCTGTTTTGAATGGTGGGCTTTTCACCTCAAGTGTATTGGTCTGACTGCTCATGAGTGAAGTGACTTAGTTTGGAACCAACTGGAAATCTTAGTTATGGTGCATTACTGTGGTAAAATCCTGTTTAAAACTCATTATCAGTAGTTAGTGTGTTGTTCTTACATTGTGAAAGCTGTTATGCTTAAATATGCTTATGCTATGGCTGCCAAAATGGTATAGTGAAGCTCAAGGAATAAACCCCAGTAAATGCAGAATGGTGACTGTTTACAAACTACTGGGTGAGCTGGGGAGGTCAGGAAAGGTGGGCATCTGAATTTGGGAAAATTGCTTCCCTTTGTCTCATAGTTATCACTGCTGGAGTTATATTTTAGGGCCATAGTGATGGTGGTGGTGCTTGTTTTCTCTTTTAAACTGGATGGGCTTGACTTATATCAAGTTATTCTGCTTGTTCTTTTTCTTATGTTTTTAGCATTTACATGGTTTGTTCTCAAATGTGTGTCTGAAATGTAATTTTATATCCAGATTCTTTTTTAACGTCTTGACTTGGGGGATGTCTTGACTTGGGGGACAAAATAGGCTAGACTCCAGAACTTTTGCAAAACTCTGTAATGATGAAAATGTGTTATTAGTTTTTTTCATTAACCTTGCATCAAATGCAGGATGGTTCCCCTTGTGAGTTGTTTTTTCTGCTTCTGTGTGCTTCAGTGGGTGCTGTTTTTTGAGATAAAACCAAATACAGTCGGTATTTACAACTCTCTTCAACTTCTGGTGCTTTTAAAATTCTGCCTTCTAAGTGTCCCAGTCATTATCATGTATATTTTTACACTCTGTCCTGCCGAAGTTAAAGTATTTTATATAATAGCTATTTTTTTAAGGGACACAGAGTAGCCATTTTAGTCATGGTTTTGATGAAAGCTATCCTACTGTTTTCAAATTCAGCAAAGTTAGATTTGGAACTTCTGACTTAAGGGTCTTGAGTGAATTTGTAGTTCCCTGCCTGGAAACACATCCAAAGTTACCTGTGAAAGTTGGTAAATGCAATAAAACATAACTTTAGCTTTCATCATTGATTATTTTAACAGACCTGGTGGTGAACTCAATCCAGGAGAAGATGAGGTAGAAGGGCTCAAACGCTTAATGACAGAGGTCTGTTTCTTTCATTATGTTGCTATACTGGAATGTTGGATTATTTTAGAATTAACAGAATAAGCCATGGCATTAGAGTAGTCTCCTTACTGTTTCTGTTATGTTGATGCTTTTGTGATGTTCTCAGGCAGTTAACGAATAAAGCAGTAAGTTTTCATTTGTCTGCGTCATGAATGTGACAGAATGGTCTAGTGGCTGGTTTCCTAATTGCTGCTCAAGTCCTGTGTTCATTTGCAGCTTTGCTTTTTGGCTTGCTTCAGGCAAGCGAGCGTGCAGATAGGCAAAAAAATATGTTTCAGAGCACAACTGATGAGGACTTGCCTTTGAGATGGTCTTCCCAATGCACCAATTAACCTTCCGGGCTCTCCAAGTAACCTAAATTAATACTGTCACATAGATTAACAATGCATTTCATTCTTCCCATTGGTCTGGCAGGACACGGTTCAACTGAATACAACGTAGAATTTGAAATGCTCTTGAAAGTGTACTTGTCCTGTCAGGTGAGGCTTTTACTAAAAAAAAGTCACTTTATGCAAAAATGTTTTAAAATTCTATTAAAAGCTCTTCAGAACAGTTCTGAACTACATCAGACCCTTATTACAGTAAGTCTTCATGCTTCCAGTATGTGTTTTCTAAAAAAAATTGGCTTGGGCTAATTAGAGTTTTGACTGTAACTGGATTTTTGGTAGATACTGGGTCGTCAGGATGGTGTTCAGCAAGACTGGGTGATTGATGACTGCATCGGTAACTGGTGGAGACCGAACTTTGAACCTCCACAGGTGAGTAATCATGTTGACTTTCATCTTCTTCAGTCAAATATTGATCTTTGAAAAGCCTTTAATTTACCAGTTTGGCTTTTTGAATACCTGCTGCATGAGCAGTTAGTTTTCTGTTTTTTACGTATTTCATCTCCTTTTTATGGCTGAGGAGAAACAACAAACTTTTTTTTTCCTGGAAACTCTGGTCTTCCTCCTCACACCCATCCTGATGGATGAGAAACCCCTGGAGGTAACAGCTTCCAGTCCTGTGCTGAGCCAGACAGCCATTTCAGTTCCTGTTGTAGTCACAATGGAAACTGTTGCACTGCTGCATGTGGAACAGATGTCCTGTGAAAAAAAATAGTTTTGCTACCCTATTTGTAAATGCTTTAATATAGAAAATACTTGTTCAGTTTGCTGTTAAGCATTTCTGTCTTACTGGGATGTTTTGACTGCTCATGTGTATTGGTGCCTCTTTAGACCCTGTCAATAGTTGTGACAGCAACAGCGTTCCTTCCTGAGAGCTTTCTTACAAAAGTGGTTGTCATTATTTGATGCCATGAAAGAACAATATATGAGATGCTGAAAGCCTGCATGATCATTTATAAAGTGGCACTTAAGATTGCACAACATTTTCAAAGCTCCGTACAACGAATTTTTATTGTTTTTCTTCCAGTATCCCTATATCCCAGCTCATATTACAAAACCAAAAGAGCACAAAAAGCTTTTCTTGGTCCAGCTTCAAGAAAAGGGTAAGTGAGTGTTTGCAACAAAGGACTGTATTTCTAACTGTCTAAATTCTTGCATTTCATGCAGAGGGATGTAGCAACAAGTTTGTGTTCATATGCTTGCAGTTGTTTATAGCTGATTGCTAAAAAAGTTAAATGCCAATATCAGTTCTGAAGGTAGGTGATCCTTTGAATATGAGTGCCTGGTAAATGCTCATTCTGCTCCTGCATCAGTATATGTACAGTGTATGAACACCTTATTTAACCAGAAAAGGAATAAGCCTACTATAGTGCTATATGTAGTGAACTTTTGAGGTGTGTGACGGGCAGTGATACTTTGACTGTGTGGTGGTTTTTCTTACTAATCAACTTATATTTCTTTTTAGCTTTGTTTGCAGTCCCAAAAAATTACAAGCTGGTTGCTGCACCATTGTTTGAGCTCTATGACAATGCACCAGGATATGGACCCATTATTTCCAGCCTTCCTCAACTTCTGAGCAGGTATATTATGATTTATTTATATTGTAGTTCTTGGGGACACATTTGCTGTGGGACACCAGAGCAAGGCTGGCCACTACAGAAACCACCTTGAAAAGGTTGCAGCTATCCCAAAGAGCTTAGAATCTACTTCAGACAAGATGTGACGGACAGTTTAGAGGCACTGACTGCAACTTCCTAGCACCAAAGTGCGATCTAGCAGTTGTAGCAAAAGAAGATGTGAAAGAGCGTGAGGATGAAACTGCGCAGGCTAAGGAGCAGCTTCTTATATGCGCTGGGGCAGCATCAGAGTGAAAGCCCAGACGTGTGTTTGAAGTGCTGAGTTAGGTGTGCACGTTATCACAGCTTTGTGCTGAATAAACCTGATGGGTTCTTTTAGATTCTGTGTAGTAGAGTTTATAACACAAGTAGGGACAGCTGTATTTTTTGCCTTCCTTTTCCTGACGTGCACACTGTTTGGCTTTCTTACCTGAGAATGGTGTGTACCTTGGGTCTCCAGAGCTCACTAGTCTCACTGGGTTCTGTTACGCAGCAAACGTTCAGGGACATCAGGCATCTCACAGCCTGGCAGCCGCTACTCAGGGAAGTAGTTCTGTCATCCACCTACTTTGATCAAAAAAGTCTGTTAGCAGAATGTCAACACTGGTATTGCCCATAGCAGGCTTGCATCGTGCTGATTTTTTTTCTCTGTCTAGCCCCAATTTTGGCAGTTGTAGCTATGGGGCTTCCCCTTCCCCTACTTTCTCCTGAGTAGCAGCTGTTAAGCAGCCAAATGCGTTTGGTGCCAGTGCAGCAGACACATCCAAAGGATGGACATCTGGAAGCTGAGATGGATGCTTGCTTTTGCTGCTTGTGGTGAAACTTAGTTAAGAAGAATTAGCTCTTCTCTTGAGAATGTGCTTCCTGCTGTATGATAAAGCTGTCTTACTAAAAAATACACTTTTGTGCTGTCAGATGGAGGCTTACAAAGAGCAGAAAAAAAACATTTGCTTATTCATTCAAAAATGTCAAAAAGAATGAAAATCCCTCACTTGATATAATCATTTTAATTTTAGGTTCAACTTTATTTACAACTGAATTCCTGTATACCTGAAGAGTCTGATAGAAGAAGCCGTCTCTGTGAGCACAGCTTTAAGATGTAGAGAAAAGAATATGTGTGACGCAAGGATTTTTTTTATGTCATTCTTTTCCTGAAGGCCACTAAACTTTCTATTGTATGAATAGAGGAGTGAATCTCAGCTGTTAGGTAGTGAGATGGCAATGTGATATCAGTGTTTTAATCACTTTTCATTGTAATACTCACCAAATTTTTTTTGTACAACATTAAACAAAATGGTTAAGATCCTGTTTGTCTTGGGTTTGATTTTTTTTCCTTTAGTTGTCTCCTGCTTTTAGATACATATTTTAAACTTTACTACTTTCTTCCAGGAATACTAAAGGTCTTGGAAACAAGAGAAGGACCTAAACCATTCAGGGACCATTTGCATGCGCTGATCTGCATCCCTGAGCAGGAATTAGTCTGAGGGAGAAATTAAACAGTATAAGTAGGTGCAGTATAATTCTGAGGCCTAACTTAGATACAGAATTGTTGTTTTGAGGGAGGAGTACTTAAAGACAAGTGTAGCCTTTGTTCAAAGCTTACCAGAACTGTTTTGGAAGCGTTAATGTTTGTTCAGGGCTTGGAGGAGATGCAATGTGTATCTTCTCCCTCAGTGCCCCTTTAAGAAAATAACAGCCCAATAAATTCTCTTGATCTGGCCTGAGATCCAGTTTAAATATGGAAAATGAAATTAATTTTGTATATTTTTCTATAGCTACAGGAAAGAATTTGGGTCATGTTGAAGTGTTTTGGTAATGCCATGTGCAAGTGGTTCCACGTTATGCCAAACTGTTGTAGTAGACCAGCACATGGGGGGATACCCAGGGATACCTGTACTTCTGCTTCCTCACCTCAACATCGCAGTCTATTACAGGTAGTAAATATCAACCTTTTATAGGTGTTTTTTTTAACATGCTTGGCTAAACATCAATTCCAGTTGAATGTGTCCCTTCCTGATGCCCCTAGCCTTCCATGGTTATGGTTAACTCTTTAATAGAGACTTGCTACCCTATTCTGCCACTGACCAGAAGATGCACTGTTGCCTGTGCGCTGTCCTGTTTTACAAAGGTGGTGTTGGGGAGCCTGTGCAGCCAGGAGACCTGAAACTTGCCAGCATGCTTGGTTCTGTTGCCAGCTGTACTGGTAAGCTATGTGCAGAGCAAGTGCCACAGCTTGGTGCTTCAATCAGATTGGAGCTGGGCAGTGTGTGATCAATTCTGAAAAATGTAGCGGTAGGGTTGTTCACTTTGGTCCTATGGATGGAAGGCCTAGACATACGGTGAGCAAAATGTGTTGTTTCTTAGACAACTGCCAGATGGGGAAAATAAAGCTAGGAGGTGAGCATGGAATGGAACAATTTTTGCATGGGGAAGTGAGGAAGGGAAGGTTTGGAAGTCAGATGGTGTGAGAACAAGGTGTGGAGCACGGCTTTTGAGGCCTGGCAGTTAACAGTGTCCTCGTCTTCCATCGCTGCGTGCCAGTCTGTGGGACTTTCTGTTCCGAACTACCTGTGAAGCTGGAGCGCAGCATCGGCTCTCAGCCCTCCGCTTCGACTACCTGCCTGCAGGCTTCAGGGCTATCGGGGGAGGCCCCCTCCAGCGCCCGCCCCGCCGTCCGCCGGTGCGAGGCGGCGCCGGGAGCGGGCCGG
>NW_020799113.1:17909600-17949494 GCF_003259725.1 Athene cunicularia | reverse complement strand
CGGGTGCGCTCCGGAGGGCGGCGTTTCGGTATTGTTCTTTGGAAACTGCTCCCAGAAGGAAGAGGGGCCCGCGGACGGGCGGGCGAGGGGGCAGGTGGGCGCCGCCGCTCGGGGCCCTGCCCGCTCTCCTTGGCCGGAGTGGTGGGGCTGCGATAAAGCCGGCCGCCCGGGCAGTCCGGCTTGGGCCGTGGGCTTGCCCCGGAGCGGCCCCCCTCGCCGTGGTGGTTTGAGTGGAGCTCCGGGGAGCGTTTTGCTGCGGGGCCTGGTGGGCGCTTCCAGAAGCGCCACGTGTCCTGCTCAGCTAGAAATCTTTGTAAGAGACCAGCAGGTATTCAAGCCCAAGCTCTACCAGTTTCCTTTTTAAAAACAGCATTTAGAGCCGTGCAGGTAAGAGGAAACGTTCTCACCATTTAAGACAAAAAGTGGAAATAATCTTCTGTAGGTCTTTCAACCCAAACCTGCCAGTGGTATATGAATCTTGGCTCACTCTGTAGCTGGAATTAAAGGCTCAACAAGGGGATATCAAAAACCTGGAGGAGCTGTTGCTGTTGAACTTTTCATGTGTCTCAGTTGAAGGTGGTATTAGTTGGACATCTGCTTTACAGCATGCTTGCTTGACTGAGGTGCTGATTTTTGAATATACCAAACACATTCAGCTTGCTGAAACTTGGTCTCAGGACTTTAAATTAAGAGCCCTCAAAGAGCTTATTGTACGTTCTTTAGAAATGACAGGGTGAGACTGCTTCATCATGTCCCTCTCCCCCTTTTAGTGTTCTGCGTAGGTCAAAAGTTAATTACAAGTGTCTGTCGAATGTGAGAAGCAGTTTTCCTAGGGCTGCCTGTTCTGCTGCTTCCTGCTATGCTTTAGAGCAGTTACTCGAGGATTTATATTTGGTGGTAAAAATCGCTAATTATATGAAACAATTTATCGTGAAGAGATAAGTTAGTTTGGGTATACTGGTATATCAAACTGATTGTGTCAGTATTTTTAGGAAAAAAAAGTTGAGTGACTTATCAGCTAGTGTACGTGTCTTGGAAGAGGCCAGGCTTAAATTTCACCAAAGAAAAAGGCAACCAATACTGTTCCGTGAACAATGGTTGGTTTTGTTAGACTGGTTCGTTCCCCTTCTCTCTCTTTCTTCTCCTAAATAGGGCAAAAGTATTTGTCGCTGACTCTTATTTCTTTCCAGGTGCTAGTGAACACTGCCTGCTGTTTTCTGATGCTGGTTGCTAAGCTATTCCAGTATATGGTATTTGGCCCTCTTCGTGTCAGTGAGAGACAGGTAAGACAGCAGTGCGTTGCCCTGGGTATTGTTTCATATTTCTTGGTGCACGACTGTGTTGTTTTCTGTATGGAATTGCTGAAAGTACGCAAGAAAAGTAAATTTTAGAGCAGCATAAACTTAAATCTTACCCTTTGGTTAGCTAGTATATCCACAGCCACAAGCTTCCAGTTTATTTCAGAAGGAAACTTTCTTTTTTCACTGTTCCGATTGTATTTTATGAGCCCATGGTCAACCTGAAAGTCCTGCTTCCTTAATGAACTTTGTCAGATTTCTTACAAGTGCACCTCATTTCAGAATACTATTAACGTGTTCTTCTCTATTCAGTTTGTGCTTGGCAGCATTTCTTCACGGTGTTTCATAGTTAGTTATCAACACTGGCAGTCTGAGTTTCTCTTGTACTTTGTTTTGTGCCTTGACTGCTGGAGAAGTGCTTTCCAGTGTCATATGCTGCGTGGATGGTTTCTCTACCCTCGGGTTTAAGAGGGGATAGGCTGACATATGCCCAGAGAAAGGAGGTAAGCAGGGCTGAAAACTCAGGCTGTTTACTTCTGCTCCTAGGCTAGGTGAGAATGTTTTTAAAAATTCAGCAATGGGACCATTAAAGCCAGGCTTTTTAAAAACAGGGTCCTGCAGAAGATAAAAGCAGCAGCAGTAGTTTGAGTAGTTTCTCTGTGTAAATGCAGTAGCAGTGGTTTGAAGTGTGCTCACTTATTTAAATAAAGAGCATGTAAATGCAGTTCTTCAGGAGAAATTGGTCCATGATGATTTTTGACATTAAGAACTGAGGCACACAAAGCTTTGTTAATAACCATGGATCTCTCAAAGCCCCTTGTATTTGTGATTCGCACCCTGTAGAGCCTCCACGTGAAGTGTATTAGAAACAAGCTACTATCAAACCGCATTGGGCCAGATTTTCTTGCTGGTCCATGTTGACTATGTTGAGGTTTGAACTCAGCGGGCAGCCAGATGCCAGGTGGCCGGCTGTTCACCCCCCTCCTCGGTGAAATAGGGGAGGGATGAAACTAAGAGAATTTGTAAGTGAATATAAAAAAGAATTTACTAAATATAACAAGAGAACAACAGTAACAATAGTGAGTCTAAAAAGAAATGGGTAAAACGCAGCAGGGGCTTATCTAAGGGAAAATTGAGAGCCCACCCACACCTGTTTCTGGGCATGACATCAAGTTAACTCCATTGTGGTCGAAACCAGGACAGACTATAAGGATGTGGAATTTTAACCAGTGATAATTTCCAGGATGTTCTCTACCCTCTTAAAAACTGAAGTGAAAAGCAGTAACAGTGTGGATCCATTTGTGTTTGGACAGGGGGAGTTTGCTTCAGTTCTCGTGTAAAGGAAAGCTGGTTGTTAGTGCTGACGAGCCAAAAATGGCAGCATCGTGAAGGAATTCTGGGCCTGTCTTAACTGAACTCCTGGTGATTTCATCATGTTCTTTAACAAAACATTTTATTTAATGAAGTTTTTTTATCTCCAACAAGCTGGCTTGCTATCTGCTGCTTGAGACCATCATATAATTTCTTTCATACTGCATGTGCGTGGGAATAATTCCTTTTTTCATGGCTCATCTATCTCATTCTCCACTGTAGGCATTGTGCTTTTTAAGAACAGACTGTCATCTTTTCATAATCATCTGTAATTTTTGACAGGTTTTTGGAAGCAAGGTGCTAGGCTATTTGGGCATCTTGTATAACTAACCGTGGCAGTTCTTCTAGCAAAGACGACTTTGTTTGTGGCCCAATAGCTGTGTTGCCTGGGAGTGGAGAATCCAACTGAGCTCAAGCTTCACTTGTGCTAAGCAGTTTTAGAAGTATGTCAGGAAGCTACATTGTGCACTGTGTTGTGCAGTTATGCTGGAGTGGTACAAAACACTAGATAGATACTAAGGACCACTAATATTTCTCATGTTTTTAATTCAGTAAGGGTAGCAAATACTATTCAAGATGTGTATGCAGCAGGCTTTTGCTAATCTACTGTAGCATTTCTACTTCCATCTTTTTTTTCTTTCTCTTTATCCCTCTTGCTTTCCCCCTGCACGTGGATTGTCAGTGCTTTCACTACAGTAACCGTATGTCTTCCGTTACAGCATCTCAAGGATAAATTCTGGAATTTCATCTTCTACAAGTTCATCTTCATTTTTGGTGTGCTGAATGTTCAGACGGTGGAAGAAGTGGTGATGTGGTGCCTCTGGTTCTCTGGACTTGTGTTTCTTCATCTTATGGTTCAGCTCTGCAAGGATCGCTTTGAATATGTAAGTTTTGATTAAGAGCTGTCCTTTGGGACATGCAACTTCTGTTTCTGGTTTGGGCACAGGCTCATGACAGGTTACAAACAGATCACTTAAGACTTTTTTTCCCACCCTGAGGTGCTGAACATGTGCACCTCCCAGTAGCTTCAAGTACTTGCTTTAAAGTACAGTGTCAGTCTTACTCCTTCAGTTTTCCCATGAGACAAATGGAGCTGAGGATGCTTAATTTGCTTTGATAAATTGCTCCTTGTATGTGCCCTGTAATTACTATTACATAACTCTATGAGATGTCTTCATAGTTCTCCTTAGTAAAGAAATCTTCGTAACAGAACATCCCTTAGCTTGGTGCCGTTTAGGATCGGTCCATGAAGCCTGTTTCTGCAGATTCTGTCCCCAGGTTTCAAGGTCATTTACATCTACCAAATGCTGATTGCCAATGTCTTTACAATAAACATTGCAAGTTTCTCTGTAAGCTATATCCCAGTTCCTGTTAATACCAAGAATAAATTCAGCAGAGGTGCAGAAATTGAAGGGTAGGCAAGGAAGAAAGAACTGGAATTGGAACAGTAAATCTTGCCTTCTGAACATCTATAATGCACATGCTTTTTCCTCAGCTCCGCTGTCCTGGAATAAAAGTTTGAACTAAATTGAATCCGTGAATTTCCTTTTGGTAGCTCTGTGCTTTGCAATTTTATTTTTTTTAATTAATATCCAATTAGGTCTGTTAATTCACAAGTAGCTAAGCACTAAGCTTGAAACCATGTTGCTTGGGGTTAGGAAAATTGAAGCAGAAGTGAACAAAGCAGTCATCTAGTATTTTTAGCGTTGTTCAGAAAGCTGTGAAAGAACAAAGCTCATGTGGGAAGAAATCCTTATATTCCTTCTGCATTCAAAGCATGCATCGTAATTCTTAACTGGGACAAACTGTACTTGTGTGATCTGCTTTGCAAACTCTGGGGGATGTGGAACTGGACCAGATACAAGCAAGGAAGAAAGAAACAATTTAAAAACAAAACATGGGAGTCAACTTCATCAATCAGACCAGAGTGAAGCTTTGAGCAACTACATCTTTCCTTGTCCTGTTCTTTCCCTTTCTGCCCTGAAAGTAGGGGGATGGACCACCTAAATACTTTGCCTCTTGGATCGTCTTTGATTTAGCCTAGGTGTAGCCTACCATTAGGGTAGTTGAGAGGATTAATATGCTATGCATGTTATTGAGTGAGACAGCTACTTTCAGAAGGCTCTCCCCAGCAGTCTCTAGCTGCAAGTTAAATTTTGGAGGGAGATGTTTCTTTCTTCCAGGAGAAAATGACATTGGAAGAACCAGAGGCTGGAAGATAAAATTGAACAAATTCATATCAGCTGTAAGATGAAAGATTGGCAGAATGATTACTGTCATTGCTCAAAGACTGTGTATTAATGTTAGGTGTCTTCTAAAACGTGTGTTCATCTGAAGCAGACACTGTGGATTTGATGCAGAAACGACATGTGTGAGAAATGTGTACATGGTTTTCTTGCAGAGGTGACCTAAACATTAGATCAAAGAAACGTAATGATGAGCCCTGTTGGCTTTAAAAGCCTGGTGAATGTAAATGACAGCGAGACAAATGAAACTTTGGGATGGTGTGTGATTTTAGCTTTATTCTGCATCATTTATTACTACATTGTGTGGTTGAGGTCGTGACATTGGTTTTATTCTAGAAAGCAAAAGATTTTCCTATACGAAGACTTGTTTGGTGAGGTGGCTGTGGAAGGCAGGGTGGCTGATTTTAACCTGTTGTATATTTATGTATTTGTGTTGCAGCTTTCCTTTTCTCCTACCACACCCATGAGCAGCCACATCAGAGTGCTCACCCTGCTCATAGTCATGCTCCTCTTCTGCTGTGGATTAGCAATCATCTGTGGTATTATTGGCTACACTCATGGCATGCACACCTTGGCTTTCATGGCAGCAGAGGTGAGACTTCTTTCATACCTGTCGTGGTTTCTGCTTTGCTTTTCACCCCTCACTTGGGGGTATCTTGGCACGCGGTGGGTTTTCTTTTAGTTGCCCACAACAAAGAAACTCCGAAGATGCAAGCAAGACCTCCGCTGTTTTAGAGTACTTGCGAGATCTGCAAGCTTTAGGGTTGAAGATCTGCATGCTTTTTTAGATTTTAAGCCTGCAAAAAAAAAATCTTTGTTGAAAGAGGAGAATGAGAGAACAAATCTGTAAAATGATGCTGAAATCAAATGACAGCCTATGAAAAAATAATGGTTGTGCTTCATGAGCATTGCAAGAAGGGTGAGTGTAAGTGGCCCCTAGAGAGAGGGAGAGAATGTATATGGAAGTGTAATGTGCACCTTGGCCTGTTTCTTTGAGGTTGCATTTTCTATTTCATTTCTCCCCAAAAGGAATGAGACTAACATCCTTTCCTTAAGGCATGCTCAAGGGATTTGCTTATGTCTGTGTAAAGAGTTGTGTCTCAGCTGGGATGAGCAACACATGTTTGTGCGCTCCTGAACCCTTTGCAAGCATGGAGTAAACATCAGTATGTTTGTGGAGTGAACATCAGTATGTTTTTGATGTTATGGTGGGTTGTTATGCTCTACCTGAGGAAGTGCTACTCTTTACCTCCTCTTTATTTAAAATTATAATTGCAAGTAAGTTGTATTAGCACATCCTTAGTTCAGATAATAAATAGCATGTATGGTTTATTTTTCTTCTCCTGTCGTGAATTCATAGCTGGAATTAGTGAGAAGGAAAGAAAACAGACTGCTGACAGTAGGAGAATAGGATGTTGGTCTCCTATCACAGCAGTTATTTAACACGTCAGTTTACTTTTCCCTAAATATGAGAATGTGTGAGGCCAGATTTGTAATTGCACTGTGGAAGGGTATAGAATATTTATCAGTGTCTCTAATAGGTGGGGTCTCCTCGATGTTGTGTCTCTTATCTTGGCTCGGCAGAAGGGTGTATCAGCCTTGTACCAGCATGGGGTGGGTTTATCAAGGAGCATTACAGTGCTGAAGTGTTGCGTTGTTAGCACTGCGCCGTGTGCTGGTGTGTGTGGTTTGGGTGGCAGGATGGGGCCCAGCTATTCATTTCAGTGGGAGCTGTTCTGTCTGCTTATTAACAAAGGAATGGCTCAGTCAGCTAAGTGTACAGTCCTCAGCCAAGCCGTGGATCCCGGCAGCCTGCTGTGCTGCTGGTGGACAGCAGAGGAGGTGTGGGGAGTGTATAGGAGAGGGGCTCCTACCCTTACTGGGAGCTGCTGGCGTTTGAGGACGTTCCTGAGCTGAGGGTTGCACAAGCCTGTTGGGTTTGATAGCTTCAGGTGGACTCTGGAAAGTTGTCTGATCATGTATTGAACTCATTTATACTTTGGCCTCTGCAATATCCAAAGAGAACAGATTCCACATTTAACTCTGCTTTGTGTACACAAAAGAGCCTTTGTTCTGAAGCTTCTGTCTGATAATGTCCCTGGCTATCATCTAATACATTTGTAGTGAAAACCAGCAAAGAATCATTCCCTGTTTACTCTTCTTCATACCATTTGTGATTTTAATAGACCTTTCTCCTGTTCCACTTCTAATTTTCCTTCCAAGCAAAACAGTTCTACTCTGTAATTTTTCCTCATATGCAGTTGTCTAGTATCTTGCCCTTTCATGAATGTTTTAAATATGCTCTGTATGGATTAGGTGACCATGAGTAGTTTCCTTGATTTTAATACCCAGCACTCATGTAAATAGAATAAAACATTTAGGTTTCTTTCTGTACAGGTACAAGCAGTGACACCTCGTGGCAGTCTTCAAGCTCTCAGCAAAAAGCATTAAATCTTGCATACTAAATTCTTTTCCTGGTGGTGGCTTTTGTGATGCTCTTCAAGAGGGGCCCTGCCAAGTGTATTCCATTAGTGTGTATTTAATTACATTAAGTTACATTAAGCTATTCATCTCTCGCCCGACTCTGCAGACATTGATTTAGCTTGACGCCTCAGGGTTTTCAGGAAAGCAAAATAGATGTTTTTCTTGGGTTTTAGTTAGGCTTCCACTTGTTCTGTGTTGTCTGTCAGCATTTTCTTTCCTGCAAAGGATGGTTGTGAAATGTGCAAACGGCCAGAGAAAGTTGAATGGCAGTCTGTATTTTTGAGTAAACGTTAAGCTTTTTTTGCCTTAATAGATGGTATTTGAGAATTGCACTACAGCAAGTAATGTCCAGTCTGTCTATCTTCACACCTTTTTTATTGTAAGAAAGAATTACTCCATTCCTCTAGCATCCATCCTCTGATCCTGTTTCATACATCTCAGTTAAAGCCATATAATGGTAGTGATACTCAAATCTTAGAATTGTATCTTACAGATAATAGTATATTTTCCTGTATAGCTTCTCATACCGCATCTCTTATCTTGGGGTTTGAGCGCCTTCTAGTCATGTGCTAATCTAATCTACGTGACCGGTATCTGTCAGTATCATAGAGTCTGTGGGGGATAAGCAGTTTGTTTCGAGCAGACCAAGAACTCTCAAGGTGTCAGTACTGAAAATGGCCTGCTGTACATTTAGAACCTCAGATTATGGAGTTGTGTAACTTGTGATGTAGTGTTGCACTTTCTGCAAAGTATCTCTCATGTCAGGACGCTGAAATGTGTTTCTGGAAACAGTAGAGGAACCAGAGGCCACTACCTTGACCGAATCTGCACTAGCTCGTCCTTTTAATTTGATATTCTCGCTGCCTCAGCACTCAGTATAAAGCATGTCATGGCAGCATTAACTTCCTAAAAGTTGCAAAGACTAGACTCTTCAGACTTCCACCTGACAGATGCCTTCCTTCTTGGAGACTTTATGGCACATGTACTGGTTTTGATACAGTTTTTTGCTCAATGGCATATCCATCCAGCATCTGTTTTTTGCATGGTGAGAATTTGAATGTATTTAATTTTCCTCTGTGCTCTGCCCCAAGTTTTTCTCTAGCCAAAAACCTCATGTGAACAAGGTGTAGGCTCTTTCTGGTACCAACATGCGGGATAACAAGAGACAGAAGAGGGTCTCATAGCATGCCTTGCAGGAGCAGCCAGTGTGCTAATTTAACATTTTTACGAAAGATGTTTCTGATGAGAACAGCACACTGTGCTAGGTGACTTGCTGTTAATTTGTTGACTTTTTTAGGTGTTACTTGGATGATGCGTGCATCTTGTCCTGAAGCCTATACTTGGATAAAAGGTTGCACCGGTGTTTAAATAGTCACAGGATCACGTATTTGAAAGCCAGCTAGTAAACAGTTGGCCAACAGTAAACAGTATGTTGGATATTACTAAGGGTTAAATACGCCTAGAAGCATTTTAAGAATGCTTTTTGCAGATGGAAAAAAATTATTCAAGCCGACTGTTTTATGTCTATATTGGGACATCAGTGGTTTTGATAGTTCTTCCATACTGTGTTTAATACTTAGACTGAAGGCATGCCATCAGACTGGTTTTACAGAAATGGTTTCAGTTGTTCATTGTAAATTCCTTCCATCTTGGTGTCAGTTGGCTCCTGCTAACTGCAGGATAGTGTAGGCAGTCTCTGAAGGGGATTTGTCCTGTTTTCTTGCACTGGGAGGATACAATGAAGGGATGGGGCACTGTGGGCCTGACAGG
The DNA here is from genome assembly GCF_003259725.1 of Athene cunicularia. Lineage (NCBI taxonomy): Eukaryota > Metazoa > Chordata > Aves > Strigiformes > Strigidae > Athene > Athene cunicularia. Next base: position 17,940,325 of record NW_020799113.1, on the reverse strand, counting down.
TTAGAGAGAGGTGATGGAGCCACATTTCTTCAGTAATAAGAGCCCCTGGAATTGTGGTTAGGTATGCTGGAAACAGTTTTCTCTGATGACTTGTCTTTACACTTCTGATTTACTTATACTCTCTGATACATTCTTTTTTTTTTTTTTTTTCTCTGTACTTAGCCTAGAGAGGTAAATATGATTAAAGAGAGAAGTTACTTTTGTAGTGTTCACATCTCAGCAAAGGGGCAGGGGCAGAAATGATTTGAAAGTGCTTCCATGGTTCTTCCTCAAATTCCTGCCACTATTCAGTTCTTCAGATTTTTCTTGAGCAGTGGGATGAGGAGAGGTAGTTGGTAGGATTGTGGTCTCGACACTCACTGAGTGATAAACATTGAAAAAGATATGTCCTATGTAGTGGGGGGGAAAAAGTGAGACTTAACAGCAGTGATGCTAGTGGCTGCTCCAAGAGCATTGTGTGTTTGAGAACAATTTCCTCCATATTTATTTCTAAACTTCATGTTTGTCACAGGTATATTGTGCACACAGTCATCTCTAGTGACTGCTGATTCACAGGAACTTCTTAAGCTGCAGTAAATGCATTTTGTGTTTTAGCCTTTTAGGTCCTGCCACCTGGACCACTGTCCCTGCCAGAATGCTGTTAACATTTTTATTTTTTTTTCCCCTATCCTCTCTTCTGCAGTCTCTGCTTGTGACAGTCAGAACTGCTCATGTGATTTTACGGTGAGTAGCTTATATTTTGCAGGATGGTTGTTCAAGAAAGTAGTGCATATTGATTTAAGAGGTGTATGTAATTGCCTTGTTAAATTGCAAATGCATGTTTGGAGATTGGCAAAGGTGGTTAACTTTAGCTTCTGCTTTTTTTAAGCTGAATTCTGCAATGCATGGATAGCTCTAGTGGGTGCTAATAGTTTAAGGCATAGATTAGAATGGATTGGTGCTGCTCTGTGAGCGTTGATATATACTACCTAATGTCATCCTACTGGGTTTCTTTTAAGATCTTAATCTGTAGAACTTTTGCTTTGCAAAAGTAGCATGCATGTGTATCTGTAATGCACATGTATATGTGTATGTAGGACATGATGTGTAGCACAAAACCTCTTTGTCCAGATCGCTATTGGCATTTCAGGTCTGTCACCCAGCTGTAATGCCTCACCTGAGAAACACCTCACATGCTGAAAAGTGTGGGTCTGTAGTTACTATAATCCCAAGACTGGCTTTCAGTACATGCAGGAGTTTTCAGCAAATCCTGCATCTTCTCTGTCAGCTGGTGGTATCTGTAATGCCAGTGTAGGCTAAGTATTGATTGGTTTTTGCCTTTTTAAAATGCTGCTGTTTGAAACCAGTAATGTTAAAAAAAAAGTTCCCCAGGAAAACACAGAGTATGGGCACTGGGTTTAGAAAGGGCAAAGAATCCATATGCAGAAGAAGTTGTTTGAAAAATGGATAGAGTAGTTTGAATGCTAGAGAGGCTATTTTAAGAAAAAAAATAGATTAATGTTAATTTCCCTGCTCTTGGCAGATATGTAATTCACCTCTGGGATCTCAACCATGAAGGAACGTGGGAGGGCAAAGGCACTTATGTCTACTACACAGATTTTGTCATGGAGCTAACCTTGCTTTCGCTGGACTTGATGCATCATATTCATATGCTGGTATGAAATACTGGACATAATGTTGAGCAAATAGACTGGCCTTAAAATAAGGTGTACTGGGTATACATATTTTGTGGATTATTTTGCTTTGCTTATTTGAGGAACCAAATATTACTGAGAAGTTATGTCAATAAACAGGAAAATGTAGTGTGGCGGGTTTAGGCATTCTTTCCTCCCGTATAATTGGAGTCATCACAAATAACTTTGTTATGGAGTATTAACTACTGTGTAATTATCTGTTTAATAGGTGTTTAATTAGCTTTGTTACCGAGTAGTATCAGCCTGAATTATTTTCACTGGCAGCAGGGGACATTAAGATGAACAGGACTGAATACAGTTTATCCTTATAAATGCTGTGCTGCTTAAGTTGTATCAGAAGATGTGATGAGTAATAACCATGAACACTGTGGTTAGTCAGAATGGTCTCAACAAAATAAATTCTTCAATGCTGGTTTCTCAGTTTTTTTTTTCTTTTAAGACCTGATGCAGTTTCTTGTGGTGGCCTCTCGTTTCCCACGGTGTTTGTTTCTAATCACCATTCTGTTTTTTTCCAAAGCTGTTTGGCAATATCTGGCTGTCAATGGCAAGCCTGGTGATTTTTATGCAGCTGCGCTACCTGTTTCATGAGGTTCAACGAAGAATTCGGCGGCACAAGAACTATCTGCGTGTGGTGGGAAACATGGAAGCTAGGTGAGCCTCTTACTTGCTCTGGGATCTTGATGTGGATCTTGGAGAGAGGATCCCGATGAAGAAGTTCGGATTCTTTTGCATTCCTTTGATACACGATATGGTGTAAGCCAGAGAGGTGCAATCTTGCAAATCCACCTCTAAAGTCTTTACACTTAGAATGTGTTTTTACCAATCTTATTTGTTACCAGGGTCATGCTTTCTGGTTTTAACAGATATGTAGGATTGACTTTTATAATAGCAGTATTACTAGTAACATACAAGTGAACTCCCCTGTCCAGTATTTCTTCTGTGTTCTCCTGTGTACTACCCTGGTGGGATGACGTAAGCTCTGCAGAGCTCTGCCTGTCTCAGTTGTCAAATACTGGCTTTGGCTGTGACAGAAATAAATGCTCTTAATTTCATTAGACTATACTATTCAGTTACTGCCTGAAACGAAATCAAAATATTAATTAAAACCTGCTCGGCTTTATGCATGTATTTATTAAACCCGAAGCCAACTCTAAACAGACTCTGTACTTGTAGTGGAGCTGAGAGCACCTTGGGATTACTTTAGTCCATCCCCCTGTAGTGAGGGAATAGAGAGAAATTGAGAGGCCTGTGAAAATCTAGTATTGTGCCAAATACTACTGCATCTCTGATCCAGTGTTTTCATAGCTCAGCTATGTCCTTAATAATTTTAAGAGCAACAGGGAGTTTTTCTGTACATTGCTGTGCCATTTTCATTGTGGACTTTAGTGGATTTGACAAGCTCTGATGCCTGCTGCTGTAGTCCAGATGGCAATGACAGACTTCTTTAGAAATTCCTGAGGCTTTCTTTGTAAAAAGCCATTTAATGGCTGTAATATCAGGTTGAAAGCTGCATAATAAACGTAATCCACAGTTTCTTTTCAGTAAGGTGCAGCCGCTAAACCCCTTTAAGGTGCTCACAAAGCTGTTGGAATTGCAAGTGTCTCAGACTTCTTGTCTGAGCAACTTGATGGGCTTTTGTCATTCTGATTGTTCTGGAAGAGCCACATTTTAGCTTCCAGAAGCTGCCAATGACAGCAAGCTCTCTGCCTTTGTGTAGCTGTTCTTCAGGTATATTCCCCACAAGCAGTACTGTGAAATTGTGTTATACCACTCATCTCTCTATTGTCGGTGTTTGGGTACAGCTGCTTGCTGGTGCTGTTAAAAAAAAAAAAAAAAGGGGGGGGGGGATTGGCAAAATCTGAGGCCAAAATTAGTCAGACCATAAATGTTTATGATCTCAAGAAGACACTTAAATGGGTACAGCTATTAAAACTCATTTACAAAAATGACATAAGCCAAATCTATACAGATTATAACTTGAGGTTCTCAACCTAATGATCATACTTCTTGCAAGATATGTCAAAGCTTTTTGCACTTAGGATGTATGTGGAGATGGGCAAAAAAATGTGCTCATAAGAAGACAGGGGAGGGATGTGTTTGTGTTTTCCTTTGTGGTGTGAGTCTGAGTTACGGGGAAAAAATAGCAAATCTGATGGCACACATCTCCCACGATGAAATTAACATGGAGGATAAGGTTTCCTTAGTGCAGGATTCTCTAGACAGAAGGCTGTGCCGAGCTGTTGTAGTCATTACTTTTGTATCTTCCTTTTTCTTCTTCATAGGTTTGCAGTTGCGACGCCAGAGGAGCTAGCAGCCAATAACGACGACTGTGCCATTTGCTGGGACTCCATGCAGTCCGCGCGTAAACTCCCATGTGGCCATCTCTTCCACAAGTACGTTTCTGGGGCTGGGGAGGGTGCAGAAAGGAGGGGATATATGGGCATGTCTGAAAGTTACAGCAGGATAAGTAACTAGCTCAGCAAGGCTGTGAACGCTTACTGCCTGTGTCACCTTGGTCTGCTCCTAATAATAAAGTACAAATCATGTTCACTTCAATCATTTTTATTTTGGAGTTGTTTCACCTGGTGCATTCTTTTTTCCCCCTAACTAAGAGTATGCATCTTGTCAGCTGGCAGGTTGACAGCATTGAGTTACGATATCTCAACTGCAAGTCTGTCCCCTGCCTTGCTGTGTAACTGCTTGGTAAAACACACTCTTTTCCCCCTTACTTTTTCCTGTGCATCACCTCTTCCATAAGGTTGTGTTGATATTCAGGTGAGGAAGAAAAATTTGAGTTAGATCCTTAAGTACCTTTCAGATACCAACTTTAAAAAGAAAATGGGGAATATTTTTATATAGTGCATCCTTGCATGGTGGTGAGTCCTCCAGGACAGTTGTGGAGGCCAGGTCTGATTATATGATTTCATGGGGGGATGAGTCCATCAGAGCTGTAAAAGTGGTTAACCGAATTAGCTGAAGAGATCCCTAAGCAGGTGATGGTTGAAACTGTGAGGCTCTTGGCCAGAGGATCTCTCTCTATACTGTTTCTTACACTCTAGTGAATAGTATCAGATGCTTGTGGAGACAGTGTGCTGGGCTGGATATGCCTTTTCTTAGATCTTTTGTAGCAGTGCCTATATTGTCACCCTTGTGCTTAAAAATGAAAGGAGGTAGGGGGTTGAATTGAGAGTTTCTGAAGTGCCATGTGATTAACATGCATGGTCAGTTAAATTGTCCCTGTGGTGTCATCTGAGCAAGTTACTTTCTGCAAATAGCTTTTTACTTTTCTGGTAACTGTCAAACCAGAGGTTATAATCTGTGTGCTAATTTGTTGTCATTTATGACAAACCTTGCGATAAATATTTATCTGTGTTCCAAGAAGTCTCTAATGAGATAATGTGCCTCTGTAGCAGTAACTCCTCTTCCAATGCTACTGAATCATATGAATATTTAATCACCTACTGAGCACTTGAGAAGCCCAGGGTCTTCTCTTCAGAAAGTTGTTTTTTCTGTATCTAAAAGGAACCCTTTGGATCTTTTTCTGAAGCTAAGATACACTTAGTCTGGTGTATTTAGAGAGGGTACATGTTACAGTGCATGTCTTACGCTTGCATATAAAACCAGATGTAATTAATAACCCTATTTACTACCTAAGAATGGTTTCTCTCCTGAGAAAAGCCTAGTGATTTTGCTAAACTTTACGTCCATTCTCAATTACATGGGAATTTTTTTCATAGCCATTTATTTGGAGTAGAAGAGAAGAAGGCAGGGAAGATTTGCATTGCTGAGGACAACTCTGTGCCTAAATATTAAGAAAGTTTTAACAGGAGTGGGTGTCCGATGGTTTCAAGCTCTGTTGAAACTCTCCCCTTTGTCTTCTAGGAAACAGTCAATTTCAAAAGAGTTGCTGCTCTGAAATGTTGCTGGCCTTGACCTGTTGTTAGTCATCCTTCTGCTGAGGTGCTGTAGGTGCCTGAGCCCTTCTGCCTGTGCAGTGCCAAAGGGGCATAGCCACGGCTGGCTTACTGCAAGCCTTGAGGGCTTGGTGCTGATGCAAGCTGAAGGGGGTGCATGTCTGTTCCACCATCTCCATGGCTGGGCTGTTGAGCAGCAGCAGCGTGGTGGTAGCTTGTGTCACTCCAGGTGTTTCATAAGTGACCTTTTAGTACAACCATAGCGGAGGTTTGAATTTGCTGTAGTAAAGGAGATGAAGTTGGACAGCATCGGCAGTGCTAACATGATGGTTGTGCTGATGACCAAGGTGGTGGAAGACGGTAGATTTTTCTTGTAGTGTTTTGGTTTCTTCTGGGAAACCAACACTTAATTTCTGAACACTGCCTATCTCTCCATTTAAATATGATAGAAACCATTTTGGCAATATGTCTGTATGCTACAGCTTTGGGAATTGTGCAGGGTGCTTGTGTCCTTGACTTTGCTATAGTCCTGTAGTTAGGGCTTTTTCCTTGCTCTTTCAGCCCAAATGTACAATCTGTGCCTTTACTCCATTTGCAAATACACAATTTGGGAAACAGATTTATGTGACCTTTTTCTATATTTCTACCTTTCTAAAGTGTTTTGAGAGTTTCTGCTGGAAAACCCCACCCCGAAAGTGTGAAGATTGAGACGTGTTCAGTTCTGTGAAATTCAGTTCTTCCATACTGAAAATCAGGTTTCATGTGCCAGCAAATACCACAACTGGGTCATACCAGTCTCAATCAAAAAGTTGGCACAGCTCTGAATGTTTAAACCAGCATTTCAAATACTCCTCACTTTCTGCAAGACACTAAATGGTTCAGAATTAAGCAAACATTGTAAATGTAACAGCACTGGTTAGTATTAATAGATCTGTTTAGAGTTTCCAGAGCAGTACTCTACTTTTGGTGGTGATTTGAGTATTGATATTTTTGAAAAGGTATTTGAAAAACTTTGGATGTGCCATTGCCACATCACACTGGCAGAAGTGCTATGAAAATGTGTCAGAATATTTTAAATACTTGTCCAGTTGTTTCTTGGCCTTTTTCATTTGAGGATGGTGAGAGAAGAGAAATATTTTGTTTCCCTTTTCAGGCAAAACTTGTTTGTTCTGAGCTAGAGGCACAGCAAGCCTAGAGAGTGTTTTAAGTTTGTGATAAATCTGGATGCTCAAGTGAACACTTAAGGATTTTCAGCTGAAAGAAATAAGAAACCTATGCTAGAGTCATCAGGAGCTCGTCAAGGATATCTCACAAATTATCTCTGAGCAGTCCCTGTGCATTTGTTGATGTTCTGTACAGAATATGCTACAGCTGCTTGATGTACTCATGATACTGATGTCTTGGAAAAATGCTGCAAGCTCACCATATTATTACTGTTTTCCTGTCAGCTCATGCCTGCGGTCCTGGCTGGAACAGGATACATCTTGCCCCACCTGCAGAATGTCTCTTAATATCACTGACAACCATCATGTGAGGGAGGATCACCAAAGGGAAAATCTGGATGAGAACCTGGTCCCTGTGGCAGTAGCGGAAGGCAGACCACGCTTGAACCAGCACAATCACTTCTTTCATTTTGATGGTGAGCTAAGCAGATTTGACATCCGATGCTCTTGCCCAAATAAACAAAGGGAACAGCCTTCTGTAGAAGGGCATTCTGTCTATGCTTCAGTTAAACCGTGCTTCTGCTTGTATTTGCCAAACATGTATATGTTATGGTTCTTTTGCAAGAGCTCAGATGCGTGTCTCTAAGGTTGTCCTGAGGTACAGAGATTTCTTGAAAGACTGTGCAAGTGCTCCTTTGATTTGTTGTGGTTAACAGCTTTAATACTGGCATTTATTCATTGTGTGCCATGTTGAGGAGCAGAAAGGGAAATTCACGTGTCTTATTTTATTACCAGGTGGGGGTTAATCAGTGACAGTCAAAGAGGAAAAAAAACTCTGTGGCAAAGTCTAAAAGTTGATCTTTCCTCTATCCCGTAGCTTATGTGAGGTTGTCAAAAGTCCATTTGTCACTCAGTTTACAAGAAACTTGCAATGCTTGGTTAGGTGCAGAAGTCTGCACAAGTTTATTGTTAGAATGAGTCATGTAATTGGAACAGTTTTGTTTTTTTTTTTTTCCTTCCAGTGGTGTGTACTCACAAAGCAGATGTGATTTCAGACCATGATGAGTTCTGGGTGTGCAGACAAACTTGTTCTGAAAGAGGCAATTTCTGTTGATTATCTTCCAGATTTTTTGTAGTTTTGGTATAGTTGCATGCTTATCTTCCACAGTTTCCCAGGTTTTTTTGATGGCAGTCTTGTTTCTCAGTAGGTTTCACTAGGACAGATGTTCAGCTTCAGGCTCTGTCCTTGTGGAGCTCCCATGATGTAGCTGAGATGCTGCAGACTTACACAGTGACCCATTCTTTGCCTGGTCTGGTTTTGCAGTCTTTGGAGACTGTGGGAGGAGAATAATAGGCAGAGAAGGGTCAGACATTTCTAGGTACGCTGAGACTGGCTGATAGCTTCTTGCATAGCTTCCACTTTCAGGGTGCTTTAGGTCTCCAAAGGAGTTTTATATTTAGAATACCACTTTGTTTTTTGGTAGCTGTCCTCCCCAGTGCTTTCCTGGGTCTTGGAGACCTGCAAAATTACTGTGGAGATAGAAGAACTGGCATAGAGCAAACCCTGTGTTTACTGAAATGGAAATGCAGAAGGAGGAGGGAGCCAGCCATGTGCCCTACTCTGAGCCTAAGCACACAATTGCAGCAGTCACTTTGTTTGGTTACTCTGTGTCCATTTGTAGTAATATTTTCTCAGTGATGCCAGCTGTCTATAGCTGACCCATTTTGGGACCAGATTCAGCCTCTTTAGAAGCTGGCCTGTCTTTAGTATAATTGCTGGAGTTATTAATGTATTCCAGAACTGAAGTTGGCTCTGGATTATATTACTTTTCCCCCTAATGGGAACATTAAAACAAGAAAACAAGGATGTGTTTTCTTAATCCTCTTCTGGCCATCAGATTGTTAAGCCACTGTGACAGCGTGTTTGAAGAGAGTATTGGCACTTACTTATTTACTCCAGCCATTCATGTTTCGGAGACTTTAGGGATGGATTGCACTGCAGAACTCCCCATATGTACCTTGTGGAAATATGAAGACTTATGTTAAATACATGTAGAAGTACTTTGCCTGCTGAGAACCTCATATTCTTGCTTGACTTTCTTGGTGTTTTCTTGTTCTTAGGATCTCGAATTGCCAGCTGGCTGCCCAGTTTCTCAGTAGAAGTGATGCATACCACAAACATCCTCGGTATCGCACAAGCCAGCAACTCCCAGCTTAATGCTATGGTAAGACTGCTTTAATAGTTTGCACCTCAGCCTTCCTGTTTATGTTGGAGGGGAGAAAGAGGTACATGTAGATGGAGAACGTAAGAGGGAATGAAGTCAAACTAGTGTTTAGATGCTACGTGAAAGTTATTTTTTAGAGTGATAGAAGCTTTGTTTTGGTGAAGTTAGGGTTACGTTCAAATGTACAAACATAACAGAACAGGTCTGGAGGTAGGTAACTGAGAGAGAAGAATTAGTTGTACTTTCTGTGTAGATAGACACACGTTTTCTCAGCTTGCTTAGTGCAACTTCTTTCACCTACAACTTGCAGTAGCCAAGGGTGTGAGTCTGTAACTAGAGAACTTAGCTGCTGATTAAGTGGTAACTGATCAAATCAATTCTATAGCTTTTGATTTTTTTAGTATTTGTTTTCAATAGCACTGAGCTCCAAGATAGCTGTTTCTGTTTGAGTGTCTTGTCAGTGTGAGACACGGCTCTCTTGTAGCAGTCAACTCTTGCTGATTCATGATGATGATAGGAGTGTTGAGGGTGAAATCCCAGGTTTTTGACTTCATACATAAACACTCTAATATAGTACAAAAAGAGAAGGATGTGGCCTCATGAAACACACTTTGTTCATTTAGATTGAGAAGTGGTGTTACCTTTGAGTTCTTAAAACTACTGTGCTATAGCATGTTACTAAATGTTCAGTGAGGTATCTCACGAAAGCGATGATATTTTTGAATGTGAGATCTCTTCCATAGCTTTCACTGCTGTTTAAGTCTCAACAGGATAAGGCCACAGTTTTTAGGGTGTTTGAGGCAGGGTGGGCAGGGAGGGGTAAAGTGTTGGCAGAAGATTTGCCAGTTAAATATGCAGCAACTCTCCATCTAAGATCAGTTTAGTTTGTCTTTTACTGGACACAGTGACACAAATGGGCTTTTGTTAAGGGTGAGTAATGATCTCTTAGCATTGTGTATTATTAAAAGTATAGTAGCAACTTATATTAAAATGCCCTCTTTAATGGAAAGGCTCAGGTTAGCAAACTATTAAAGCGTTACACATTTTTAATAGAAAATAAGTGAAATTCACCTTTGTGTTACTGAATAAAAACCTAGGGAAGTATTTTGAGGGAGAGGCCAGAGACTGAAATGCTAAATGAGTTGTTTTGGTCAGAGGCTGGTACAATGGAGAGTTAGGTTTGCTGTAGTTGTTTGTGTTTGAACCCCCTGTCAGTTGGTGCACAGTTTTTGCTTTGCTCTCAAAACTCCTTCCACCTTTCTTTTCTTCTTACTGCTGTTCTCATTCTTCCCCCCCCGCCTCCCCTAAACTTTCAGCATTAGTTAAAAATATATATTTTAATGTTTAGTGAAGTCTAGCTGTTACTCTAAAAGAATATTATTTATCTGCTCTCTTGCTTTTACCTGTTTAATTTGAATACTATTTGAATAACTTGAAATTCAATAGTAGCAGTTCCCTAATATCTCAGTTTAATTTACTTGAGCTTTCACACCCTATTAAACTGGTTTGTAGGCAGGGTGTCTGGAGAGAGTAGGTTATTAAAACTCATTCCACTTGTCCTTACCAGTACCGTTTTGGAACCCGCCTGGGATAAAGGAAAATTATTTTTCTTTTCAGTGTTGTTCTAACTTTCTGTCACTCACATGGGTTTTGTGTAGATCTTTATTAAAAAGGCTGTCATATAAAGAGGGTTGGGAAGCTTTTTTGTGCATCTACACGCACTGTTCAGCAACCTAAATTGTCAGGACCATGATGGTGTCTCCGTAGGAGTTGCAGTTTTGCTGTTGGCTTCAATGGAGTCAAAATATTGCCCTGTAAGTCCATGCCAGCATGAGTTTTCTTTCTCTTGTTTTTTCTATGTGTGGGTTATCGTATAAACAGCATCTTTGAACTGTTATTTTTTTTAATCTCTTTCTGTTGAGATACATACTAGTTAACTTTTATTTACTGTTGATACTGACTGTATAAACCTTGCTTTCTCCAGGCCCATCAGATTCAGGAGATGTTCCCTCAGGTTCCTTATCACTTAGTTCTACAGGATCTGCAGCTAACTCGTTCAGTAGAGATTACCACTGACAACATCCTAGAAGGGCGTATCCAGGTACCTTTTCCCACACAGGTAAGTCATAGGACCGTGCACCTAAAATGACTTGACTTTCTTATTTACCACAGAACTGAGGCTGTTAATAGTGAGTGAGGGGAATGAGGTAAGTTGAAGCACTGGTGAATCCAGCTTAGCTTAATGCAATATTTTTCTTCAGACTTCACCTGTAGGAAGATGTTTCAGTCGGAAGCACCAAAACAGTTTTGGCAGTCTAGTGTATGTTGTATCTCCATGTTGCAACATCTGACTTGACTGGGATGTCCCTCAGGGGTGTGTGATTGAGATACACACATCTGTTCCTTGCTGTGGCCCTTAGAAGAAGGCCTTTTAATGTATTAGGATGGGTCTCAGGCGTGCTTTAGCAGTATCCATTTGTAATACAGGTATCCTGGTTTTGGCTGGGATAGAGTTAACTTTCTTCCTAGTAGCTGGTATAGTGCTGTGTTTTGGATTTAGGAGGAGAATAGTGTTGGTAACACGCTGATGTTTTAGTTGTTGCTGAGCAGTGCTTGTACTAAGTCAGGGACTTTCAGCTTCTCCTGCTGCCCTGCCAGCAAGGAGACTGGGGGTGCACAAGGAACTGTGAGGGGACACAGGCGGGACAGCTGATCCCAGCTGGCCAGAGGGATATTCCACACCGTATGACGTCATGCCCAGTATATGAACTGGGGGGAAAGCTGGCTGGGGGGCCACTGCTTGGGAACAGGCCAGGCATCGGTCGGTTGGTCGCAAGCAACTGTTTTTCACTTGTGTCACCTGTTTTTCTTAGGTTTTATTTCTCTTTTTGTTATTTGCCTTTTCATTACAACTTATTATTGGTTTTATTTTATTTCAGTTATTAAACTGTTCTTATCTCAGCCCATGAGTTTTCTTACTTTTGCCCTTCTGATTTTCTCCCCTATCCCACCCGGGCAGCTGTGTGGTGCTTAGCTGTCGGCTCGGGTTAAACCATGGCAGTCCTTTTTGGCACCCAACATGGGGCTCGAAGGTTGAGATAATGACAGATCTGACCAGAGTATGTTAAAACAAATTTGTTACAAGCATTCATTATATTAGTTTGATAGTTGCTGGTCACAACGTTGATTTCTTTGCTCTCAAAGTTGTTGTGCTTGTTCTCGGAGTTGTGTTATGTTACACCCTACTTGCTGTATATGTTCCCTGTTGTGATGTTTATGACTTCTGGGGACTGGACTGAGGTTATTGTGTTGATGTACTGTGTAACAGTGACTTACGATATGATAAAATCACTGGTTGTGGGACTAATCTAGTGTTTGTACTGAACTCTGCTGTGATCTTCATACTTTGGGAGCCATCTCTCGGAAACTATTATTTACTACGTCTTTTACCTTTTCTCCTTGGAGAGCCAATCTGTGAGGGAGACAAGGGGAGGAAACTTTCCCCTGCTCATTCACCTTCCTCTTCTCCTCCAGGCTGCTCCATCCCCCACGACAGGCACTGCTGCTGCTCCAACCCCCACAGCAGGCACTGCAGCTACTCCGGCTCCCACAACAGGGATTGCAGCTGAACCAGAGAACCAACCTGTTCTGGCATCAGACACCCTTTCACTCAAGAAGAAATACTGGAAGCAAAAGTCAACTCACCTAGTAAGGGAAGAAACTCTTCTGGATGAGGCAGACTACTCTTCACAAGAAGAGGAGGAAGAAGAAGCAGAACTCATAAATGAGGGGGTAGCCCCCCGATCCATATCCATGACTCAGCTACAACACATGCGAAAAGATTTCAGTCGCCGTTCAGGCGAGTACATTGCCACCTGGCTGCTCCGATGCTGGGATAATGGGGCTGGTTGCCTGGAATTAGAGGGTAGCATAGTCAGGCGACTGGGATCTCTTTGTAGGGAAGAGAGTGTTGACAAAGCGATTGTAAAAGAGCCACAAATCTTCAGCCTCTGGAAGCGACTCCTGTCAGGTGTGAAGGAAGGGTACCCCTTCAAGAACAATGTTATATGTCACCCAGACAAGTGGACCACCATGGAGAAAGGTATCCAGTACCTGAGGGAATTAGCTATGCTGGAGGTGATTAAGGATGCCGTGAACAACAAGCAGTTATCCACAGATCCAGATGAAGTCAGGTGCACAGTATTTATGTGGTGGAATTTTGTACAGAGTGCACCACGGTTCTGTGCCAAGTCATTGGCAGTAATGACGAGGAAAGGGGTAGAGGAACAAACAGTGCATGAATTGGTTGTCCAACTCCGGCAATATGAAGAAAGTCAACCTTTCTCTGCTGTCTGGATTGTGGAGAGACTGACTCAGGAGTTCCAGCAATTCAAAGAGGATATGGGCTACTCCCCACCTGTACGGACCAGGACCTCAGCTGTTAGGAGTAAGCGTTCCTCTGCTCTAGAGAGAGGATATAGAGGATACATGTCACGGGCCACCCTGTGGTTTTACCTGCGTGACCACGGAGAGGACATGAGGAAGTGGGATGGGAAATCTACTGTGACTCTAGAGGCACGGGTACGTGAGTTGCAAGGAAAACCAATCACAAAAGGGAATTCTTCCAGGAAGATTGTTGCTTCCGCCTCCAGTAGGCAGTTCCCCAGACAGAGTAGAAGGGCTAACCTTAATGAAGGGACTTCCGATTCATATTTACAAGTTGTGAGTAGGAAATACTATGATCGGTACTAGAATGGCCCTGCCTTCAGCCAGGTGGAGGAAAGGAGCAACTGGGATTACTGGACTGTGTGGATTTGGTGGCCTGGCACATCAGACTCACAGGATTATAAGGCTTTAGTGGACACCGGTGCACAGTGTACCCCAATACTATCAAACTATAAGGGTGAAGAACCCATCTGTATTTCTGGCATGACAGGGGGATCCCAAGAGCTGACTGTGTTGGAGGCTGAAGTGAGCCTGACTGCAAATGAGTGGCAAAAACACCCCACTATGATTGGCACCGTGGCCCAGTGCACCCTTGGCATAGACTGTCTCAGCAGAGGGTATTTCAGGGACCCAGAAGGTACCAGGGGGCCTTTGGTATAGCTGCCTTGGAGGAAACTGAAGTTGTCCACCTTGCCTGGTCTCTTGGAGGATCCTTCTGTTGTGAGGTTGCTGAGGGTCAGAGAACAAAAGGTGCCGATCGTTACCATAACGGTGCACTGGCAGCAATATCACACCAACCAAGACTCCCCGGTTCTTGTCTGTAAGCTCATTTGTTGGCTGGAGAGCCAAGGGGTGATCAGCAGGACTTGCTCAACCTTTAACAACCCCTTATGGCCAGTGCGAAAGTTTAATGGAGAGTGGAAACCAGCAGTAGACTACTGTGGTCTGAATGAAGTCATGCTGCCGCCAGTTGCTGCCATGACAGACGTGCTAGAGCTTCAATACAGACTGGAGTCAAAGGCAGCCAAGTGGTGCACCACAATTGATATCACTAATAAATTTTTTTCAATCCATTTGGCAGCAGAGTGCAGGCCACGCTTTGCTCTTGCTTGGAGGGGTGTGCCTCAGGGGTGGAAACACAGCCCTACCATTTGCCTTAGACTGATCCAGGCTGCACTGGAGCAGGGTGAAGCTCTAGAACATTTGCAGTATGTGGATGACATCATCATGTGGGGCAATACAGCAGAAGTAGTATTTGAGAAAGGGAAGAAAATAATCCAAATCCTTCTGAAAGCCAGTTTTGCCATAAACCAAAATAAGGTCAAGGGACCTGTGCAGGAGATGCAGTTTTTAAGAATAAAATGTCAAGATGGGTGTTGTCAGATCCCAGTAGATCTGATCAATGAAAATAGCTATGTCTCCACCAACAAGTAAAAGGAAACACAAGCTTTCTTAGTGTCGTGTGGTTTTGGAGGTTGCATATTCCAAATTACTGTCTGATCATAAGCCCTCTCTATCAAATGACCCAGAAGAAAAACTTTCAAATGGGGCCCTGAGCAACAACAAGCCTTTGAACAAATTAAACAGCAGAAAGTTCGTGCAGTAGCTTTTGGGCCATTCTGGGCAGAACAAGATGTAAAAATGTGCTGCATGTTGCAGCCAGGGAGAATGGCCCTACCTGGATTCTGTCAGAAAGTACCAGGGTAGACTCAAAGCTGACCCCTGAGATTTTGGAGCTGGGGATACAGAGGATCTGAAGCCTGTTATATCCCAACTGAAGAAGAGATATTGGCAGTATATGAAGGGGTTTGAGCTGCTTTGGAAGTGGTTGGGACCGAAGCACAGCTCCTCCTGGCACCCCGACTGCTGGTGCTGGACTGGCTGGATGTTCAAAGGGAGGGTACCCTCTACACACCACACAACGGATGCCACATGGAGTAAAGTGGGTCACACTGATCACACAGTGGGCTTGGATAGGAAACCCCAGTTGCCCAGGAAACTTCGAAGTGATCAGGAACTGGCCAGAAAGCAAAGATTTTGGAATGTCTCCAGAGGAGGAGGTGATGTGTACTGAAGAGGCCCCACTGTTTAATATACTGCCAGAAAATGAGAAGCAATATGCCCTGTGCATTGGTGGGTCGTGTCATATGGTGGGAAAGCACCAGAGGTGGAAGGCTGCTATATGACAATTTGCAGAAACTGCTGAAGGAGAAGGTGAATCAAGTCAGTTTGCAGAGGTGAACACCATCCGGCTGGCTTTAGATACTGATGATCAAGAAAAATCATCAGTGCTCTATCTCTGTACTGACTCAGGGATGGTGGCGAATGCCCTGTGGGGGTGGCTGCAGCAGTCGAAGGAGAGCAACTGTCCGTGCAGGGGCAAACCCATCTGGGCTGCCACATTGTGGCAAGATCTTGCTGCCCAGCTGGAGAACCTGGCCATCAAGGAAAAGATGCAGCATATAGATGGGCTTGGCATGGAGGGGTGAACTTGTCTGTGGACACTATCGCACAGGTTATCCATGAGTGTGAAATGTGTACTGCAGTCAAGCAAGCCAAGCGTTTAAAGCCTCTGTAGTATGGAGGACAAGGGTTAAAATATAAATGTGGGGAGGCCTGGCAGATTGACTGTATCACACTCCTGCAAACCTGCTAATGCAAGTGCCATGTGCTTACAATGGTGGAAGCAACCACTGGATGGCTGGAAACATATCCTGTGCCCCATGGCCACCATCTGGAACACTGTTCTGGGCCTTGAAAAGTGAGTCTTGGGGTGACATGGCACCCCAGAAAGAGACAACGGGACTCATTTCCAAAATGACCTCATAGACACCTGGGCCGAAGAGCATGGCATTGAGCAGGTATATCACATCCCCTGTCATGCACCAGCTGCCAGCAAAACTGAACGATCCAGTGGGCTCTTAAAGCCTCCACTGAGCAATGGGGAGTGGGACTTTAAACACTGAGATACACAAAGCCACTTGGTTAGTCAACACGAGGGGATCTGGCAGTCAAGCAGGCCCTGCCCAATCAAAACTTTTGTATACTGTAGAAGGGGATAAAGTCCCTGTAGTTCATGTAAAAAAATAGACAAAGGCAAACCCATCCCTGGGATTGCTTTTGCTCAAGGACCTGGGTGTACTTGGTGGGTAATGTGGAAGGATTGGGAAGTCCAATGTGTACCTCAGGGGGATTTGATTTTGGGTAAGGATAGCCAATTATTTGAATTGTATGATATTAATTGCTGTGTAATACCTTATGCCATTGCTACTATGGTTGCTGTATGCCATATCCACAGTATTACAGTAAGAACCATCCAGATTAATGAAGAATTAAGTTTGGTGGGACCAGAATTGGCCTCAGCATGCAGCAATCCAACACCCCAGACCATCCCTCTTGCCCTGAAGGACTGTTATCACAGATGGAGCCCAAAGTCATGGACTAAATGAACTCAGCAGACATTTTAGAGGGGTGGGCCGTGGACTAAAGGAGTGATACATCTCTGTGTATACGAAAGGATGGGAAAGGTCAGGGTGATTAATTGGGCTGTATTGGAAAGTGTGAGACCTGGGCATGACGTAGGTGGTATAGAATAAGGGGTGGATATTTTCCTGGTTTTGTCTGGCATAGAGTTAACTTTCTTCCTAGTAGCTGGTATAG
Organism: Athene cunicularia; assembly: GCF_003259725.1. Classification (NCBI taxonomy): domain Eukaryota; kingdom Metazoa; phylum Chordata; class Aves; order Strigiformes; family Strigidae; genus Athene; species Athene cunicularia. Next base: position 17,923,223 of record NW_020799113.1, on the reverse strand, counting down.
TGCTGTGTTTTGGATTTAGGAGGAGAATAGTGTTGGTAACACGCTGATGTTTTAGTTGTAGCTGAGCAGTGCTTGTACTAAGTCGGGGACTTTCAGCTTCTCCTGCTGCCCTGCCAGCAAGGAGACTGGGGGTGCACAGGGAACTGGGAGGGGACACAGGCGGGACAGCTGATCTCAGCTGGCCAGAGGGATATTCCACACCGTATGACGTCATGCCCAGTATATGAACTGGGGGGAAAGCTGGCCGGGGGGCCACTGCTTGGGAACAGGCCGGGCATCGGTCGGTTGGTGGCAAGCAACTGTTTTTCTCTTGTGTCACTTGTTTTTCTTGGGTTTTACTTCTCTTTTTTTATTTGCCTTTTCATTACAATTTATTATTGGTTTTATTTTATTTCAGTTATTAAACTGTTCTTATCTCAACCCATGAGTTTTCTTACTTTTACCCTTCTGATTTTCTCCCCCATCCTGCTAGGGTAGGGGGAGTTGAGTGGTGATTACTTGCTGGCTGGGGTTAAATCACAACAATGGGTATTTTCTTCATGAAGGAAATTTAGAGTCTGTCACCCATGCTCTATAGCTTCCCCCTGATTGATGTGACTGGACTGCAGGACACATGGAGTGCTTTCTTACAGTAGTGCCCAAATTCTAGTAAAAAAAACGCTCAGTTTTTGTTTTTCCTTTGTTTAAATCTCTGTAAATGCAGTATATTCAGTCAGGTACCAAAAATGTACTGAAAATGTCCTAGCTAGATTAGAGACAAATATTTGCTCAGTTAAAGCAGATCTTTTTGATCACCCTTTAGAACATTTCCAGTTGATTTCTCTGCTGACAGATAATTGAATTGTACCACTTAGGAAGGTTTTCTGCAAAGAAAGTAGCCGGCAAACTAATGCCTTGTTAATTAGTGATAGCAGATTTCAGTAAAGCAGTCTGGGGACAATGTTTCTGTTCATAAGAATATTGAATTCTGGTTCTGTGCACATCAGATAGTACTGCTATCTGGAGTCTGTGGGGGGGGAAGCAGAGAGAATTCTCTTTCAACACAGCGCAGTCTGTTTATTGCTAACTTATCTGTTTCTAAATTGAACATAACGCATGACGTTGTAGAGGGCAGAATTTGAATGTGTTCAAAGAACTCGTCGTTTTGCCATTTCACACACTGTATTAAACCCATGATGTTTGCATTTCAGCGTGCAGATAGCATTAGACCTGCATTGAACAGTTCTGTGGAACGGCACAGTACTGATCAGGAGGATACTGAAACTGTCACACAGGTAATTTGGCATAAAAATGGGCAAAAAGCACAATTAGAAGCTGCACGGACAGGTAAGTGTGTTAGGTTCCGTATCAGGTCAGGTTGACGGCAGCTCATCCTTGTGTTTCACACCAGAACTAACACTGTCAGGCAACTAAAGTGAGGCTTTAGCATGGTGCTCCTGTAAACAATTATCTCTGTGCTTTTCTTTTTCCTCCTTGAAGGAAAGTGCTCTCAAGTGATAGAAAGAACAGAAAAAGATCATGTCTCTCTTCATGTCTGGTCAGGCCTATGCCCATCTATGCAATATGAAGAACAGAATGCTTTGCTCCTCCCCTTTTTCCCATTCCCATTCTGTATGTCTCCAGACACTTCCTTAAAATGAGTAGTATTTCTCTTATGGGTATAAAAATTCTTTTGTTTTCTGGAGGAAGCACTTGGAGTCATGGGAGCTTTGATGTGAATGGAGTGGGATACAAAACAAGACCAAGAGATTAACAACCTTTTTACATGTAAAGCACAATAATGGGTTTTGCTGTTCTTCACTAAGGGTTTAGTGCTAGCTGAAATGTGGCAGGAAGAAAAAAAGAATAACCTGTGAGTAGAATAAAGTCTCACTCCACTTCTGTTTTCCCTGAATATAGTAGCAAAACGGTGAGGGTTTCTGTTTTAGAAACCTCCCTTTCTGCTGGCATAGTGTTGTGGTTTGAGTTTAAGAGGACAACTGAGCACCATACAGCTGTTCACTCCCCCCTTCCCCTGCCAGCGCTGAGAAGGAGGAAAGCAGAAGACCCAGGAGATTGAGATAAGGACAGGGAGGGATGGTCTTCTCCTTCAAGGCATGGGCAAAACCCAGGCTTGGGGGGAAAAAAAAAGAACATAATACAGATGCTAACAAACCAGCACTTAACACATCGAGTAGGACCATGAGCAGCATTATCACATCCTGAAAACACCTTCCCCCACCCCTCCCTTCTTCCCAGGCTCAGCTTTGCCAGGCCCGCTGTCTCTATCTCCTCCCCACCAGCAGTGCCAGGGGCAGGGAAGGGGGGTTCCCACTCCTTCCTCCTCAGGGCAGAGGAGGAATTTCTGGCATTCCTCTTCTGTTCCAGGAGGGTGCCCCTCACAGGAGACAGTCCTCCACTAACCAACTCTCACATGAGTGAGTCCCATGGGTGTGTGGGTCACCCCTGTGTGTTGCAGCCCTCCCAGCACTGAACTACAACAGCAGGGCATCTTCCCATGGGGTCCTGGCCATCTTCGGGCACTGAGTGGGCGTGGGGCCCCCAGAGGCAGCAGATGGGTATCTGCTCCGTGGGTGACCCCCACAGGGGCAGAGTGGGTATGGGGGTGGCCCTGCTGTCTCACCATGGGATACAGGGGGGGTGTGCACCAACACACTTCCCACCTCCTCCTTCCTTCGAGTGACCTGGGTGTTTGCACAGATGTTCTCACAACTCCCACCACTCCTCCCAGGTTCCCCTTCTTAAATACGTTATGGCAGAGATGTGGCCACCATTGCTAATTGGCCCAGTCTTGGTGCAGGGGCAGGTCAGACTTGGAGCAGGGGGAGCTTCGAGAAGCTTCTCACAGGGGCCACCACTGTAGTCCCCTCCTCTGCTACCAAAAACCCTACCACTCTCAAACCAGGACACAGAGAGTGAATTTGTGAGGTGAGTGACATTCTGCCTCTGCAGCCTTTAATAACCTGAATAGCCAACCTGTTACTCACCTGAAATTGAACTGTGGCAGTTCCCTTGTTAGCAGGCTGCAAGACAGAACTTTCACTTGTTTTGATAACCTCAGTTGAGGCTGAAGAAAAGGTGGTGGGGATTGGTGCAGGTTTTTAGTAAGCCTGATATAGGAGATACAGAATTGTGGGAATGAAAATATTGATCTGGCTTTAGCAACTCCTTAGTTGCTAGTTTGGGTTAACTTGAAGGTTTTGGTGGCATTTTCCCTGCTCTTTATGAGTAAAACCTCTTTCTACAAATGGTACCTAACTAGTTTTTCTTACCTTGGTACTGGCTTCAAATCCCCCTTTGGATGATTTTATAGCTGTTCACCTTTTTCCTTCCAGCCAGCACTACCTGTGTCTCTGTCCTTCCTTCTACAGAACTTAAAAAAGTGAGAGTGATACGTCATGTCATTGAGCACATGCTCTCTTGACAGTGAAGTCTTCCTGCTTTGAATTACAGCTAAGCACTTTGCTCAGATGGTGTGTTTTCATTGGAGCGAGTGGCAGTTTGGATGAAGAATGTTTTGTTTTTTTTTTTTTGTAGAGTAGCACAGTGATAGCCTGGAAATATGTGAACAGTTGTGAATTTCAGATTGCTGGTGGCTCTGTGTGGTGGGGTGAACTGGTGGCCTCTGTGCAGGTTTTACTGGATGGATATTTACTGTGCCAAATGGGATTCATAGGTAAAGGCTGAAGTGGGAGACCGAGACTGCCATGCACTGAAACTTGCTGCGGGCAGTGCCATGGAAACTCCGGTTGCTGCTGTCCTCACGCTTTGTGCATTTAGTGTTAACTTTGGCTGGCTTCAGACAAGCTGATCACTCTTGTTACATGGCTACAGAGATCTCCCTAGGAGTAAAACATGCTTATCTCCTTGCTACTGATAGTATTTCAGTTGAGAAAAGACTTGTGAGCCTAGGAGCATCCTTCCTCTAGGAAACTCCTGTCACTTTTGTGTCTTTGATTTTTTTTGTTTCAATTTTTAACTGAGTACTTGTCATATTATAGATGTTCTCTTTCTTCTTGCCAGAAGAATATGTTGCTGTAGTCAGTCAAACTCTTGTCGGTGTGCAAAGGTCTAACAGCAAACAAGCTACTTCAGCAGGCTGTGCTTGATTTTTAAAGCTTTTTAAATACAAGTGGGAAGGGACATAATAAGCCATTATCATCTCCTCTAGGTGAGACTTGAATTTCCAAATAGTGGATGGATGGATGTAACCTTACACCTTATGACACGGTCCCTGAGAGAGACCGTGGCAGCTCTAGTTGCTTTGTGCTGCAGCCTTAGAGCAAGTTTACAAGCTGTCCATCTCTTCTTTTTTTAAATCAATATACCCATCTTTGTAGATCTCCAACACCAAGTGAGTGGCAGACCCACTGGAGTTATGCTTGTTGGAAATAACACTTCTTAGGGGAACTAACATGCTCAAATAAAAGCACCCTTTTTCATGAGTAGCGTTGGTTTTCCTCTGTGCCATACGTCATATGATGATTTAATTCTGTGTAGAATTTAAAGGTCTTAAGATAAAGATAAGGACTGAATTCTCCCCTCGCCAAATGTAGCTTGTGGTTTTGGGGTGTCAGTGCTGACATAATGTAAGAGTAGTGGAGAGATATGTCTGAGTGCCATCATGGTATAAATCGTGTTAAAGGTTTGGGTGATAATGCTCTAAACATTGACAGCTTCTAACAGTCCTGGCCTGTACACTTAGCAGGATGCTGTGCACATACTGTTCTCCAGTTGGGCATTGAAATGCTAATGCTTCCAGCCTTGTGCTTGACGCTCTGCAGCTCCAGCTCCATCCCTAGCATATTTGCCCTCCCTCCCCTTTTCTGGCTCTGCTGTTACTCCCTGTAAGAACAGATCCCAGAGCAGCTATATCTGCTTTCTGCAAGCTTGTATTTTCATGTGCTAAAATGTATTTAAAGATTATCCTTTAAATTTTTTTGTCTGTTTATCTGTTTATGTAATCCTGGGTGGAGTCTGGGTAGGACTGCTCAGACCTAACTAGTAAGCTGTTGTTACAAAGCTGAAGCTTGCCTGGTGCAGCTCTTGCCTGTGCCGCCCCCCACCTCCTCCAAGAATCCAGTTTATTGTCATTGCTGAAGTGCTGGGTGACTCTATTTAGAGACACTTCTGAGGCATCACATGGCTTTCATGAAACTAACTCTTTCTCTTGGAGCTTGAAGGAGGAGCAGTTTCTGTAGTGTTGGGTTTTCTGCATGTGAGATCTGCTGTCATACTGAGGCTCGTCATAACCATTACTGCAATTTGTTTTGGTATTTTTGTCTCTAAAACCTCCCCAGTAATCATTCTTGTGCTCAGATAGAGGAATGGGCTCTGGGTATTGATTTTTGCATCTTCATAATGTTATGAAAAAAACCAGAACCTTGGGGGAGCTGGCTTGCATCTTCTGATACAGATGGGCCAGAGAGGGGGAAAAAACAAAGTGATCTTTTCTGAACATCAGCCATAACAAGTGCCCTCCTGACTGCTTTACCCAGCAGAGCTTCCCTTTTCCGTGTCCACCTGTGTGGTAATGGGAAGCAGCATCAGGTTGCTCCGTACCTTTTCCTCTGGGTCTGCCAAGATCGTCTTGGCCCAAGCACAGTCCCTGGGTTCATGCTGCTGAGCTCTCGCTTCCTCCCGTCGGGTGTGGCGTGGCTCTGAGCAGCCCAGCAGCACCCGCCGCCTTACCCCAGCACATGAGTGTGGTGCTTGGGGAGCCCTGCCGTAAACTCCAGCCTGCTGCCGTGTTTGCTGGGTCAGGCTGAACACGTGTCCTTGTGTTCTGAGGTCACGGTGTTTGTGCTGCTCTGCTTGCGCCCTGGTGTTCCTGCTTGGTTCACCTAGTTGATGGGAAGTGACATTTGCCTTGGATTTTGCTCTCTGAAGGCGTTGCGTCGGGGAGATGGCGTTACTGGTGTGTCTCTAGGGCTTTGGAATGACTCAACTTGTTTTGCTCATCAGCTGCTGAAGCCTGTGCGTTGCACGCTGCGATGCTGCCGAGTCCGAGCTGCTGGGACTCGAGCAGCGGGGCCCCCGCGGGGCCACCGCCTGCCGCCGCGCCTGCCGCCGCTCCACCGAAGGCCCCAAACTAGGCAGTAGGAGCTGACTGGGCTAATACCTCTCTGATGCATCCTTCTTTGAGTAATCCTCTGGGATACCAAATGAGGGCTAAACCCTTAAGCCTGTCATTGAGGTGATTTGTTTCTTGACGCTACCACGCTTAGTAACATCTTGCTTTTCCATCGCAGAGCTGATCTGATCGGATATGACAGGATGTGATCAGGATATGCTGTTTCACCTATGCTAGTTCGCCGGTGTCATCATTCATCAGCTCAGTTTTCACATTAGTGTTGTCGGCCAGCTGTCAAGGGTGAAGATGTACTATGTGCAAGACTGCCAGCTTCTTTTATTGACACGCCGTGCGTGGGACAGTTGCCAGCCTTGCTCTGGCAGCCCAAATACACGATAATTTGGGTGCTGCAGAACCTGGTGAACTGAAACCTCATAAATTCCCTTCTCAAGCACACATACTCTTTGCTATTTTTTTTCCTTAGTATATGGATTTCTGCTTTTTTCAACTCTTTACTGCTGCATTGCTTGTCAAGTCAGCTGCAGAATCAGACTATTTCAAACGCCCTGTTTTCATAGAGCATTAGTTATGAGTAATTAATGTTTGTCTTTGAGATTACTTTCAAACATGGCATAAAAGATACAGCATTATAGAATACAGGCTCTTTGAACATGTTTTGAAATAGTTTTGTTCTGTATTTTAACTGGGATTGTCAAAGGAGCCCAAGGGAGTTGGGTACAGCAGGTGACAGTCTAGTTTCTTCCAGTGCTTCCAAAACTGACAGTTCTTTGTAGCTTGTTTGATTTGATCCAAAGAAGCCCTGTTAGCAAATTTTGCAATGACTTATGCCTTTTCCTTTTCTCTTAGACTGAGAGAGTGCCACTTGAACTCAACTCAAGACTGGATGAAATGGTGGAATTCAGTGAAATGGAAGCAGAGCATAGTGAAGCAGAAGATTTTGAGGCCAGGGGAAGTCGCTTTTCAAAGTCAGCTGATGAAAGGCAGCGTATGTTGGTTCAGCGGAAGGAGGACTTGTTGCAGCAAGCTAGAAAGTATGTTCCTTCCTAAAACTCCATCCTGGCCACTCAGTTGTAGTCCCCCAGAATGAGTTTCAGATGGATTATAATGACTGAGAGCCTGGGCTGATGCAAAAAGTAGTAAGGGGAATGAATACATCTGCTACAGCTGGCTCAGGATGCCAACCATCGCAGATAAAACCAGTTCTGAGATAGTGTCATGTGTCACAACGTGTACGCATCTTCCTAAGTGGTTGCTCCAAAGCTCTTTGAAATCAGAGGGTGGTTTCTGCAGCCTCAATGGGCTTTAGTCTGAGCCTATAAGAAGTGAGAGTGCATTGCATGTTGAGTCCTCTAGTCATCTTCAGCTTGTCTCCTGGCAGAGGTGTCAGCCCACACGGCCTCTGCTGCTCCAGCTGCAGTTACCGTCAGGCACCACTGGTTCCAAACACAGTGAGTGTCTCAAGAACAAAGCAGCATAGAGCTGACAGATGACAGCTTACTAAAGCACGCCAGGGGAGCTCATGGCCAGCAAGTCAACGCTACAGAAGAGAGAGAAGCCAACTTTAACTGTTCCTTTTAGCCCAACTAGTAATAAGTGTTAGAAGTAGAAACTACGTGTTTCCACGTGTGTTCCAATCGTGTTGGTGAACTTTACTAGCATCCAGTTGCTGATGAAAAAGAGAAGGGAAGGTGCTTTAGTGATGTAGAGAAAACTTTCTAACGTTTGTAACAAATGTCCCTTTCTTTGTATCACATGGAGACTACAAACTACACTAAGTTATACATCCCTTAGTGTTATCAGGCTACCTACATTCTTTTTCTTTTTTTTCACGCTGAAATGCCTTCATGTAAATAACTGGGGGTATGACACCTTTTGAGAGTTTGTCTATAAATAGGCTTGCTCCTGGAATACTTTTTCCTTGATGTTTGAAAAAGTAATTTAGGGAGACAAAGTATTTTTGACTTTCTGCTTTCTGCTTTACTGGTTCCCTTCCTGCACTGAAGAGCTGTGGAATTACAATCTACTCTATTTTGTCACTAAGTGTAAAAATTCATTGGGTTGTTAGCTCTGGCAGCTGCTTCCTTGTGGTTTTGCCTTGCCTCACACTTTGCAGCCATAGTGCCCCTTCTGTCAGACGTTTACTCGTGTCATCAGGGAGTAACTTCTGGTGGTAGATGCTGCCAGTGTCTTACAAGTGGTGGAATAACGGGGAGAGAGATTCAGTGACTTGCCTGCAGACTTGGTGAATGGCTCTGAGTTAAGAGTAGAGTCCCTGCCTTTAGAACTGGCTCCCACACTGGCACAAGGATCTTGAACAAAAACTAAGAGCTTCTGCCAACTCTGCAAAGTCTATCATAGGTTATATGGGCTTTTTTATTTTTTTAGTATGTAGCTTGTGGCGCTTTTATCAAGGTATTTTCCAATGTGCCTTGCACACTCCCTTACTTTGTGTACCAGTGAAGTACTTTCCAGAGCCAAAATGAGGCAGGCTCTGCTCACCTCTCTTTTCCTTTCTCATCTTGCAGACGTTATTTAAACAAAACCTCTGACGAGGAGTTGCCCACAGAGAAGCCCTCTCCTGCGCCCGAGGGAGCGTCCACCGATCCCGTCACCCTGCGTCGCAGGATGCTCGCTGCCGCCGCCGAACGGAGACTTCAGATGCAGCAAAACTCTTAGCGCTCGTTGCCCTCCCTTCCTCCTCCTCGTGAGCAAAGTTAAATAAATAAATAAATATAAACCCCCCCCTGCACTTTCTATACCAGCAGGAGAGTGTCTCTTCAGAGTTCAGCTAGCTGTGCTGCTGAGTGAGCTGGTTGCCTCTCTGCTGTATAAAGCATGTGGTTTAATAATGTTTGGACAGCTGACAAATTAACCTTTTTTGGTAATATTTTCTATGTGACGTTGATCCCCTCAAAAGGCAATTTCTAAACCACGGGCACGATTTCTGCAGCTAGCATGAGGTATTAGGCCGACTGCACAGCAGAGGCTGGGAAAAGCATGTTCAGCTCGAGATAAGGGACAGTTACTCCAAGAGGGAAGAAAGCTTAGAAATTTGCAGCCAACCTTGCATTAGATGAGCAGGTGCCCACTCCAGTCCCTGTTCATGTCAGCAGCAAGGGGTAGGGCTGGGGTAGCACCGTTGGGAAGTCGGTTCCTAGGCTGGATGAAGTTCTCTAGCTACATAATGGCAGAAAAAAATGAATTCGTGAACTGTGCAGAGAAGCACGGATTCACATCGATTCCAGCATAAAATAGTTCCATTGCTGGGCTCTTCTGTGCTGGCAGACATCTGACTGTTCACTCCCCAGGGCTGCACTATTTTCCTTTGCCTTTTATGGCCAGAAGCAAATGAGAGACTGAAGGGAATCAAATGAAGAAGAGGGGGCATGAGGTGAGGTTACAGCCCCTGCAATTCAGTGTTACCGTAAGCCAAGGGAGTATGATAAAAAAACCTGTCCGTTCTGGACTCCAGAGCAACACGGATGGCACTTCATGGAGGTAGCTCCGATATCTTGCTTTTTATTTCATTTTTAACCCCACAACTTCACTGTGAGTTTATTCAGAAAGACTGGAGGAATTGGGGCAGCTGGACCTTGGGCTGGCTGCTGCCCAACCTGCTCACCTCTGATTTTTCTGAACAATGTTTGACATGAGATCCGCTCGGAGCCGCCGACGCTAGCTTGCATAGTTGAATTTTAAATGGCAGTGACTTAACTTTTAAACTTCTGAAGAGTAAGTTTTAGAATCACTGTCCTTTAGAAGGAGCCCAGTATTATCTAGAATTGTTGGTAACTTTTTTTTACTGTTGGTTTTTAGGACATTTGAAAATGAATTTAATGAGAGGAGTTGCATCAATTGTTAGGTGAAAATAATTTATTTCAATAAAACTCTTTGGGAAGCCTTACCTTGCAATGCTATTAGTAAACTTGAAAGCAATTTTTGAGACGTTTGGTTTTGCTCAGAGCACAGCTGTTTTGTTTCTATTGTTAAAAATAAAATTTTGGTCAGTGTTGGAAATTGTTTGGAAGTTTCTCTAGTATGACTTCTCTTGTTCCTGAGGAGTGTTTGGTTTGTAAATGTAGCACCTGCACTTTGGTGCCCTTTGGTTCCCCTTTCTGTCGTGGTGAAAGGGAGCACAGCTGCCTAACACAGGGTTTAAGAATGTTTTTGCAAGCCTCGTACTACAGAGCGGTAATTGCTACTGGAATTCAGTCGTGCTGTGAACATGGAAATAGCAGAGTAATTGTGTCTCGAGGGACTGTAAAAATAAAGTGGGGTTTTGAACTGTCTGGCAGCATGCGGAAGGGATGAGAGCTATTGTACGTGTGAACAATATAGAGTTTGGGTCTTTATTGAAGCAGTAGAGTCGACGTACCCCTGGGAGTGCAGACAGGAGGGGAGGAAACGGCACAGAAATCCTTCTCAGGGGGATCTTGGGTTTCCTTGAGTTCCTCCTCCTTGCTGCATTTCTGGGAGATTTTGTACATGATAATGCGAAATAACCCTGCCTTCATCTCAGTAGAGGGGCCACCTGCAGCCAGGACAGGTTTTGACCTACCTTTGGGCTTGCAAGTCCTCTACCAGCTTGGTGTGTCATCTCCCAGCCTGCCCACCTTCCTGGGAGGGAGAGCTCTGCCCTGAAGAGGTTTCCTTTTCCCTCCTCAAACACAGAAGATAAAGAGCCCCTGGTTCCCTGGGGCTTAGCTGGGCAGCAGTGGTGCACAAGCCACCTCCACCTACTTCTGGTGCTCTGGGAGCTGTGTGACATCTTGGCCACCCCAAATTTCAGCGTTAAAAAAAAAATCCTACCTGGAAAGGTACCACTGAGGTGGCTCTTCTCAGCCACCAGCCCTCTGCATGCTGAGGGCTGCTGCTATGGGGTCCGTCCTCTGCCCGGCAGCAGATCAGTGGGGAGGGAGATGCCATGAGCCTGTCCTTCATAAAGCCCTTGCCCCAGGGCTGCGAGAACAATGAGTAAAGGGGCTGCTTGGCTTGCGCGGGCTGGGGGATGCTCCTGGAACTGAACCAAGGAGGGCTGGGGATGTTTCAGACACTCTGGGGCTCTTCCTTCTGGCCTGACTCCTCCTCTGGTTGGATTCCTCACCTTTTCCCAGCAGCTCTTCCCCTTGCTCCCTTGGGAGCAGGCCCTGGCCGGTCGCTGGATGGCATCCTTGCCTGCGGCACCGTTGCAAAATGACCTACTTCAGCCATGAAAGGCTGGTTTGTGCAGAGCAGCACATGGACCAGTGGTGGCCTCTTGGCTGGCTCAGCTTCCCTGCAAAGGGAGGTCATCTGAGGAGAAGCCTGATTGACTTCCCCAGTGCCAATAGGAGCTACTTCTGGATGGCTGTGAACAGCAGGAACCTTCAAGAAAACACGTTGGTCAGGGGATGCTGCCGTGTGACGGGACAGCTGTTCTCACCGGCTGTCCCTACCGCGCACGGCGTTCGATGGGTGGCCCGGCGTAAAGCCGAGGTGGGGGTGCTGGCTGCCAGGGCCCCTTCCCCATGGCCCCTTTGCCGGGTTTGCTGATGGGCCCTGTGGCCCCGTGGGGTTTGGAAGCGTTCCTGTGGCTCGGGAGGGGACGGCAAGCGCAGTGCCCGGAAACCAGCCCGGCCCCAGGCTGTGCCAGGGCTGCGCCAAGGGGCGACCGGCTCTCCAGTGTCCCACCTGCCATCACGGCACCTGGCACCAGCGTGTGTGGGAGCTGGGGGACCCAGGGTGAAGGAGAATGAGGGAAAAAAACCCAAACTGTGAGAAAAAAAACCCCAAACAAACCCCGAATTGCTCCTGCAGCAGGGAGAAAAACTCAACTCTCTTGGAGAACCTTCCTCTGTATCTTAGGGGGGGAAGACTCGCACGTTGTGGGGGTTCTGATATTGCCACAGGACTCACCCTGAAGACTAGGTTTGCATTCCCAAAAGAAATAAAAATATTTTCTTGCCTGGGGGGATTTTTCCTCCTGGTGACGCTCTGAGGCAACCTGAACCGTCTGGAAGGGCTTCCAGGCACCACTTCCCAAGATTTACACGCAATTCTTAGCTCAGCCCCTCCTGCCTGTGCTACCAGCAGCAAATCCTCCCAAAGGGTGATTTTTAGTACTTTTTCTTCCTCCCTTAGGAAGGAGGAAGGCATGCATGGGGGAAAAGAAGCAAGCAGAGGCGCGGGAGGAGAGAGCCCGGGGTACAGACAAACATTCTCTTTATTGAGCTACACATGAATTTTTCCATTAGTCAGAGAAAGAGATTGGCAGTGTGTAATATATCACAGAAACCTCACTGATTGGTAATAGAAAGGCTTAGAAAGACCTGGCGCTTTATATATATATATATATAATATTTTTTATTTTTTTTTAGTTTCCTCTTTATTCATTTTCTTTTAAACAGGTGTGACTGCTCTTCTTCAGCAAAGGTAACTCGTAAAAGTGAAACCGTGAAGACGTCTGGTTACTAATCAAAGTAGAAATGACGGAGGATTGGTCATGAAAATGGTGGCTTCAATGTAAACACTACATTCGATTTTTTTTTTGTTTGTTTGTTTGTTTTTTTAATTTTTATTTTCTGTGGTTTTGTGTGTGTTTCTTAAAATTTTTAAATTATTTTCATACTTGCTTTTTTTTAAAGTTTATTTTTAATTTTTTTTTCTTTTTTTTTTCCTTTTTTTTTTTTCGCAGCACAAACATCCCCACATGAGAGAGAAAAAACACCATTCACTAACAGGGAGAGAGGACTGGGGCTGGGCAGGGGTGAAGAAAAAAGCATCACAGAAAAGCATTCACTGGAAAGAGTTAAAAATTAATAAAAACGAAACCAAACAAAAAAAAATCCTAAACAAAAAAAAAAAGAAAAAATAAAATATATATATATGTATAACCCTCCCCGACCCCCTGAGGGGAGGAAGCCTGTCTGGTGTGGCCGAGCTGTGCTTTTGGATATGAACCTGGAGAGTGCTTTTGGATGAACCTGGAGTGAGGTGACCCGGAGGAGGGAGTGAAAATGGGGGAAAAACCCGCTAGGCAGGGCTTTGGCTAGGCAGGGCTTTGGGAATTAAAAAAAAAAAAATCTAACTCCAAAAACCCCAAACCCTGGAGAGGGAGTGGCAGGAGGATGCTCCTACTACAGCCTTCCTCCCAAATCAGCCAGGATGGGAACTGGGAAAAGCTCCTGTTTGTTAACACTTGTTTGCCTTTTTAGCTATAATATGAGGTCGGGGGAAAGTTCTCAATTTTTTCCCCCTCCTTTTTTTTTTTTTTTTTTTTTTTTTTAAAAAAAAAAAAAAAAGTATCTTTTAGTTTCTTGAGGCAGTGGCTCGCCCGGGCTGTGGATGGTGGCAGAGCCAGGGTCAGGTGGAGGCAGCCTGGCTTTCCCCAAACTGGAAATAAATCATTAATAATAACAATAATAATTTTAAAAAGCCAACCCACAATAATTAATAACAATAATAATTAAAAAATAAAACTCCACGGTTGAATAACTCATGGGAGGAGAAGTGCCCCCGCACAAGAGCCCCGGCACAGCCACGGTGGGGGC